>NC_134898.1:19856011-19861011 GCF_041734735.1 Babylonia areolata
ATAGTATAGTTATAATAGTAATAATAGAAGTAGTAGTAGAAGCAGCAGCAGCAAATGTCGGAATAGTATAGTTGTAGTAGTAGTAGAAGCAGCAGCTGCAGCAGTAGTCATTCTTTTAGTATTTGTATCATCATCGTTATTGTCATTAACATCGTTATCATTCCCATCAATGGCCATAACAGTGATACATCCGGGAGGGGGGGGGGGACCTTGAACAACAACAATAATTATAGTAATAATTATGATAACAAATGACAGTGATAAAAAAGTGAAGATGATGGAAATGATAACGATGTCAATGACAATAATCGTCTTCATCATTTCGATAATCTTCATTATTGTTATCAATATATATATTTTTTTTAAATTCTAACACCATTGTGATAATGATGATCATGATGATGACGATGATCGTGATCATAGTAGTAATAGTAGTAGTAGTAGCAGCAGCAGCAGTAGTTGAAGTAGTAGTAGTAGTGATTCTTTCAGTGGTTCTATCGGTATTGTCATTATCATCTTTATCATTGCCATCATCTTCATAATTTATATTATCATCATTATTTCTGTCACGTTCATCATTTTTTTCAATTATAATGATGATTTTTTTTTTGTTGTTGTTGTTCAATGTACTGCCCTTGGTCGTATCATCATAGTTATTGCCATCATGATCTTTATCATTTCTGTAATCTTAATTATTGTTATCTTGATAATTGATTTTATTTTTATCACCATGATGATGATGATTGTTGTTGTTATTATTAAGATTATTAGGAGGAGTAGTAGTAGTATGACCAGTAGTAGCAGTAGTGTTGCTTCTATCATTTATGACTATTACTGTTACGTTTCTTATTGTTGTTGCTATTGTTGTCGCTGCTGATCAAGGGACGCCCTGGGTGAAGGTCCATCACACCACACCAGAACTACCGGCAGCCGCACGTTCCTTGCTGGAGGAGGCCCTGCACATTGTACCCAAGCTGACCTCACCCAGTCCTAGCAGCCGTGTGATTAAAGTCATCCAGCCCAGCCTGTGACAGGAACCATAACTCCTCGGACCGTGCTGATAATCACGGGGAAAACAGAGTTACGAGCTGAAATCGACAGTATAAGGCAGAACTGCACAGGCTGTTATCCACTAATGTAGTCTTTTCTGTTGTTTAGAAAATTAAATTTGTTATTGTTCAAGTATTGTTCTTTCTTTTGTTATTCCCTTTTTTCCAATTTTGTTTTAGTTTTGCACTTCTTTCTTTCATTCCATAGTTGTTGTTTTTTTTAAATAATAATTATTTTGCTGATGTATTTTTGGTGATGGTTAGAGCAAGGAGGAAGTAGTGGAGAGGGAAGGGTTAGATCTGTGGAATTTTTACCTTGTAATTTTTTTTAATACAGTTTGGCATAGGTTACTTTTTATAGCATTCTGCTGAAAAAAAAACAAAAAAACAAACAAACAAACAAACAAACAAAAGTTCATGTTGACCTCACATTGATAGCTTCCTGTGTACTGCTTGTTTTAGAACCAGAACATAACAGAACGAACCTGGCTGTTTATTGAAGGAGAGTAGAGATGGGTTAGGAAGAGCATGAGCAATAATGAGTTTCAGTTTCAGTTTATAATGTGCGTTGAAGTTACTGAAAAAACGTGGTTGGGAGATCAAAAGGTAAAAGAAGAAAAAGAAGAAGAAAAACATAACTATGTTTATACACAATGACATAAACAAACAATATGATTTTGAAAAAAAAGGAACTTAATCTGAGTATCTTACATTAAAATATATTTTGTTGCTGTTGTTTTGTTATGTATCTAGTTAGTTCGTTGTTGTTGTTTTTTATACTCATTTATCTATTTGTGTATTAATTCAGTACTATATTGTTTTGGCAATTTTGTTCCCAGAAACAGTGATCTCATTGACAGTTGGTTTCAAATGACATGAGTGAGCATCGAGTCAAACTGGGTTATTGAATATCATTATACAGTCTCGTTGATCATTTTACATTTATCGATTTTGTCCTTTGCTATCCCGCCTTTATCTAAAGCAGTGATTGTTCAAAGCTGTGTTCCATGGTCTCAGAATAGCAGCGAACATTATGTACTGGTGTGAGTTTATTTGTCAGATTAAAAAAAAGAAAAGAAAGATAGATCAAATTGTGTTGAAAATAGGCTTATGTTTATGTATACATCTGCCAGTGGACGTGTGTGTGTGTGTGTGTGTGTGTGTGTGTTTGTTTGTGTGTGTGTGTGTGTGTGTGTGTGTGTGTGTGTGTGTGTGTGTGTGTGTGTGTGCTGTTTTGCTTCCTCAGTTATTATTGAACTGCATGGTGTATGATTGTCAACACAACGCAACACACACACACACACACACACACACACACACACACACACACACACACACAAACACACAAACACACACACACACACACACACACGCTTGAAGCTTATACAAAGTCAAAGTGCAACTCGTACGTATCAGCTGCTATGTGACACTGTACCATACAGGGTAACTCTTTGGCCTCTCTAACTTCTAAAGCGCCCCCAAAAGACCACACCGCCTCTCCAGGTCCTGGTGTTCTAAGCCAGACTTGATGAGTTAAGTGTGAGTTGAGATAAGAGACACGCCAACGGGTACTTGGGCACTTGACGCCCTTGACGTCATCATTAAGGCGTACAGAATGGCGAGACAAGGGGAAGCAGATGATCCGAGACGTCATCGAGGACGGACAAGCCCTGGCCAAGATCAAGGCCATGATCGTGGCACAAAGGGTCACCGAGCAAGTGGCGGCCGATCTGTGTGACGTCAGTGGTGATGTGTGGAATATCCTGACGCCAGCCGCGCACACCACCACCCTGACGTGCCATCATCATCATCATCATCATCGTCATCATCATCATCATCATCATCACCATCGTCACCACCGTCATCACCATCACCATCACCATCATCGTCATTGTCATCATATCATAATCATTGTCATCACCATCTACATCAATGTCACTGTTATCACCATCATCACGGGGATCGTCATCACGATTATTTTGAAATGATTTTTTTGTTATAGCTACTGGTGTTGTTTGTCTTCTTCTTGTGGTCGCTCTTCCACTTCTTACCATAATCACTGTTGTTCTGTTATCTATCTATCTATCTATCTTCATACATCCATTTTCCACAATATCATCCGCCCTCACACTAATTGATTACAGCGAAGATTACCATGAGACGGACAGGAAGAGAGACAGAGAGTCTGAGACAGACAGGCAAAGATCACAGACAGAAAGACAGACATACAACTAGACAGAGACATCATGGATAATAGATCACACACACACACACACACACACACACACACACACAAATTGACCGAAAATATAATTTTATATATATGTATATACATATATATATATTAGCAAAATGAAATAGAACAATACAATACAATACAATGATTTTTATTTACTATGATAAAATAAGATAAAATAAAGACTGGTTGCCCAAGGGTACATCCAAACCATCCGAGCCATGCCCTGTGCCAAAGCGGTGCAAGCGTTTGGGGCCGGACGTACCAAAGCAGGGGAGCCTATCGACCTGACCGTCGGCATCTACTTTCTTGCCTCCCTTGGTGACGAAGTCGAAGAAGGTGGGTTTTCAAAACATTCAGGTTTTACTTGTATTTGTATTACTCTTTTTGTGACAACAGATTTCTCGGTGTGAAATTTGGGCTGCTCTCCCAAGGGTAGAGAGAGCACGTCGCTACACTGACAGCCCCACCCTTTTTTGTGTATTTTTTCCTGTCTGCCATTTTATTTGTTTTCCTATCAAAGTGGATTTTTCTACAGAATTTTGCCAGGGACAACCTTTTTGTTGCCGTGGTTTATTTTGCGTGTGCTGCACATGGGACCTCGGTTTATCGTCTCATCCGAATGACTAGCGTCCAGACCACCACTCAATGTTTAGTGGAGGTGAAGAAAATACTGGCGACTGCAGGTGTGATTCGAAACCGTGCGCTCAGATTATCTCGCTTCCAAGGCAAACGAGTTACTTCTTGGCCAACACTCCAGTTTTGAGTTTGTTGTTGTCGTTGAATCAAATCTGTCGACTGAAATATTGTAGTTGATGTTGCTTAACCATGCCATCTATTTGTGTGTGTGTGTGTGTGTGTGTGTGTGTGTGTGTGTGTGTGTGTGTGTGTGTGTGTGTGTGTGCGAGAGAGAGAGAGAAAGAGAGAGAGAGCCTTCATGTGTATGTGTGTATGTGTGTGTGTGTGTGTGTGAATTTGATCTGTATGTACGTATACAGTTATGTTGTTATGTTTTGGTGTTTTTTGTTGTTGTTGTTGTTGTTTATTCATTAATTTTGCTGCCGTTTTCAAACAAAGTTGCTGACAAATCTATATCCTTTTTTTTTTATTATGTTATCATTATCGTCATCATTGTTTTGTTTGTGTTGATGTTGATGATACAAGAACAGTATAATAATAATAATTACAATAATAATAATAATAATAATAATAACAATACTAAAGTTAATGAAAAAATAATTAATGAAAGATGAACAAGTAGAAGCAGCATCAGCAGCAGTGGCAATAATAGTATAGTTGCATTTGCAGTAATAGAAACAGTAGTACTAGCAGCAGCAGCAGCAGCAGCAGCAGCAGGAGTCATTCTCTCAATGTTTGTGTCATCATCGTTATTGTCATTGACATCGTTATCATTCCCATCGTCTTCATTATTTTCATTATCATTCATTCATTGATTTTGCCCATCGCTCCTGGTGGAGCATAGGCCATCGACGACCCCTCGCCATCAAACTCTGTTCTGGGCTGTTCTGGCCATTCCAGTCCAGTTGGTCCCTTGCTGCTTCAGCTCTGCCTCGGTATCTCGCCTCCAGCTGTTGCGAGGCCGGCCTCTCTTCCTCTTTCCCTGCGGGTTCCAGGTCAGGGCTTGGCGTATGATGCTGGACGCTGGCTTCCTGAGGGTGTGTCCGATCCAGCCCCACTTCCTCCGCAGTATCTGC
>NC_134898.1:19868511-19871011 GCF_041734735.1 Babylonia areolata
GTTGAAGCCAAAACGTTTTGATCAAAATACGAAGGAGAAAGAACAAGCCTTAACATCTTTTAAAATCATGTGTCTGTTGTTGTTTTTTTAACCATTGTGTGTTGTCCACCTTGTAGATAAAAAATGAATTGGTAAAGGTATAAATAAACAAACAACAAAGATATAAACCGATATACAATTAAATCAATAAATCAATAAGAACCTCATAATTGTTGAGATGCTGGCTTGACTGTTCCATTCTAACTAGACAGAGAGCTTGTAAACCTTGATATAGGAGCAGTTGCTTCCCAGCTGCAGTTATTTACCATCATGGCATATTCACTCATCTTTTGTACCTCACATTTCTTTCTTCTTGTTTCTTCTCATTCCAGTCACCGCACACACAAACCAGCGTGTGATATTTACGTAACGTTATAGGAACCACATCATAGGTATATCAGTTCAGTTGAGCGTTCATAATTTATCTCCATCTGATGGATTAGGTTTCAAATGTACACCAGCCCCCACACCCCCTCCCCCTCCATCTTCTTCCTCCCTCACCCCTCCCAATAAAAAAACAAAACAAAAAACAAAAACTGACAATTCTTCACAGGAACTATACCATCAAGTGTACTTCAAAACTGTCAACATTGAAACAAAATAAGACAACAACACCAGTCCCTTATTTTTCTGATACCCTCCATAATTATAAGCTTCAACAACAGAAATTAAGAGAAACGGTTTACTTAGATAAAAAAAAAGTTCCAATTGTTCGTATTTTTTTGTCCACATAAAACAGACGACACGTTCAATTGTCAGCCTTTATTATTGGAAGAGCAGGTAAGAGTGGAGTTTTACAATCTATTGACTGACGACCTTATGGTCAAGTTCTTCCGGGCGTGGGTCTTGGTTCTGTAAAGGTTACGTTGTTCGAAGGCGTGAGTCCTGGATGTTTGTCCTGGTAGGAGGTACGTCTTGCGTTCCAAGGGAGAGTCTTGGTTGTCTGAAAGGAGGGTGGCGGTGGTGAAGTCATGGCTTTTCTTCTGGCATTCAAAGGAATGTGTGCGGAGGGGACAGGGAGGGGTTGTAAGCCCACGATTTCTCGCAATTACCCCCACGATTTCTCTCACTTTGGAAGAAATCGTGGGATTGCGAGAAATCGTGGTCTTTCCCCTCCTACGTTTTCTCTCAATTGCGAGAAATCGGCGGGGGCGCCCCCACGATTTCTTATGATGTGTAAGAAATCGTGGGAAGTCCCTCTTATTTTTTTCAAAAATATTTCTTTTATCGTCGGAGATGGTTTCTCGTCTTTTCACAGCTCAAATCTGAGAGAAAAATAAGAGAGAGAAAAAGAAAAGAGAGAGAGAGAGAGGAGAGAGGGGGAGGGGGGGCGACGACAACGACGATCATGATAATGACAGTGACGTTAGCGAAGACATCAACGGTAATGATACTGAAACACAACTATGTACTGTATTTCACGTAAGATGGATGACTGCAATGCATCGACCTCAAATTCAACATCGGAATCAATAGCTAACAACGAAATTTAGGCAATGTGTATAACTGCAACAGAAATATATGATATGATATGATATGATATGATATAATATAATACGACCTCAAACAACATCGGAATCAATAGCAAGCAACGAAATTCAGGTAATGCGGTGTACAACTCAAACACAAATATGATATAACATAACATAACATGACACGACACGACACGACACGACACGACACGACACGACACAATATAATATAATATGATATAATATAATATTATAATGAATTTGTTGAGAATTGAGAGAAAACGTGGGAGGGGAACGACCACGATTTCTCGCAATCCCACGATTTCTCCCAAAGTGAGAGAAATCGTGGGGGCGCCCCCTCCCCCTCCCCCCTTTGCGTTTGATCCAGACCTTATCCATAATTTCGTGAGAATCAAAATCAACCGGTATCTGCCTTTTTTTCCTCCTAAATACCTGGATTTAACACCCATCGACAATCTGTTGGCCTATGGTGGTGGTTGTTGTGTGTGTGTGTGGCTGTATGTCCGAGTGTGGCAATGTGTCTGTGTCTGCGTCTCTCTGTATGTCTGTGTGTTTCCTTTTTAAATATATTTCCTTCTATCTTCAAATGGCAAAGCTATCAAAACCATCGGGAAAGAAATAAATAACTGGTACGAACGATGACATGCGCTTTCATCATGGTAGTCAGAGTCATGTGACAGTTGGGACCGCTTTCTGGAAAATGACCTCAGAAAGTTCCATTTAGAAATGCCTTTACAACTTCTACCTTGACAGCCCTTTGGGTTCGGATTTAAGAGAGTTCCAGTGTGTGGGATGGACCTTTCATCGTTGCACAGACATGTTCAGTGCGTTGTGTTCTTCACGGGTATATTTTCGTAAGTCGCTGTTTTCGACCTTGCTTCGTCGCATGCAGGGGAGAAAAAATCGCCGTGTATTTCCTTTGAAGGTTTGTCTGCTACTTAATCTTTTCATGTTTCTTCTTCCTCCTC
>NC_134898.1:19873511-19878511 GCF_041734735.1 Babylonia areolata
AGTTGTCCTGTCCTCATGTTTTCATAGCATAACATATCAACACAGCCAAAATTGTCAACTTGGAAACGTTTTCACTTTCAACAAATTGCCAAACATTGTCCATTGCAATATTTTGGCACATATCTTTTTCGCAGACATATGTAAACAGAAAATGTATTTGTTTTCTATATTTTCACTGACTGGACGTTTTTCAACATTTCTTTATATATTATATATATCTACCTGTCTATTTTTCTTGACCCCTCTCTTGTCTTCTCTGACTACTTTACTCACCAGCCTCTCTTCCTATTCCCCAAGCAACACTTCACACTGTTCTATTCATGTTGCATGCTCTGGATGCAGTTTTTTATGAGCTTTGTTAACCCGTTTTATTTAAATTCTTCTTTTTGCACTTATTGAATGTTGGGGTGTGTGTTGCATTTTGACATACCAGTAAACGCCCTTGACGAAGACCAGTTGTCGAAACCGGTCGGGCATCAAACAATCTGTTTTGTTGTCTTCCTTTTTTTTTCTATTGTTATATATATATATACTTCATATCTACATTAAATCACGTACATGACAAAACAAAACATGAGAAGAGCATATCGAAATGTAGACAATCATTTTGTATTTGAATTTGGATGGTTTAGAGATTGAACTTTTACCGATCCTGATTCAGTGCCGATTCACCAGTGATCAGTGTTTGAAGCCTGTTTCGGCATGGTGTAGTGTCCTTGGGAAAAAAAACACTACTAAATTACTCCGAGTTTCCTCACTCCACCCAGGTATCAATGGGTGTCGGAGTTTGGTTGGGGAAGGTTACTTAGAGCTACTTGATTTCCGATACAGGTCCAAAGGGTTCCTCTTCATCGGACTCACTCGGTTATCTGTATTGTTGCCTTAAATCTTTCAAACATCTCGCTCTGACCAGAATTTGTCGAGCCTGCTCTTGAAAGTGTTCACAGTTCTGGCACTAACGACACGTGTTCGAAGGCTGTTCCAGATGTTGACGGTTCTTTGGGATAAAACGGCTGAAGTATAAGCATTTTGGCCTCACCTTAATATGTCGAGCTGCTCCCACGGTGACCAGTTTCCGTTTGCCCTCTTTGTCCATACTTGTGCTGGGCTCCTGTCCTGACAATGTTTTTAATGTCGATTATTAATAGGGGGAAGGCGTGGTAGCGGACCCAGTAGCACGGAGATATGTTACATTGAATCTGGCTTCCGTGACTAAGGGATTTCCTGTGACCTTGGTCATTTTGGTAGTCCGTCCTGTCCGACTGTGGCGTCAATGTGTTTCTCAGATTCGTTATGAGAAAGGGGAGATGGCACTTAAAAACCTGTACGGGTAGCGTTTTATAGTGAGAAAGTCGATGAACAGAGGCAGTCAGTTGTGACCTTGGTGATAAAGACACCTTCTGACTCCCGATTCTCATCATCATCATCATCATCATCATCATCATCATCAGCGTTTCTCGCATTTTTTTTTTAATACCAATACTACCACCACCACCACCACCAACGTCGCCGCCACTATCACCATCACCCCATCGCCATTCGCATCCCCTCTTAACCCCTCACCACCCTTTTCAAGCGAATTACCCAGTAGACTAGCAGCGGCCTGTCACTCCCTGGCTGGGCGATGTCTGAAAATAGGCGGAGATCGATGGTCGTCCCCCTTCCACCCCCACACAAGACCACCATCCCGCTTCTCTCAGTTTTGCCTCCCAGACCACACAACACGCCGCACCGCGAGCGAGCGCAAGGAAACACACACACACACACACACACACACACACACACACACACACACACACACACACACACACACATAGATATATATATAAATTATATATGTCTGTATATGTATAAGTATGAATATATATATATATACACACATATAAAATACACACCATCACACACACACACACACACACACACACCCAATAGCCCACCCCACCCCGACACACGCACACAGACACATCACACACACACACACACACACACACACACACACACACACACACACACACACACACACACACACCACTGATGAACACGCATCGCCACCCTAGCCGCATCTCTTCCGGAGCCGCACTCGCTGTGGTAGCGCAGATCGAATCCAAGCTTCCCCGCATCGGCATCGGCATTGCAAATTCTGCAACAGCGCAACAGTGGTCCTCTGCCCCTTCAGTTGCGCTCAAACGTGTGTGTGTAGTGTGTGGTGTTGTCGCACTGCGTAAACAAATATCCCCTCCGCTCCGAACGAACTACTATCAGTCGCTGCCTAAGACCTTGGCGGTGGTGGTGGTGGTGGTGTGATTTGAGCGACAAAAAAGTGTCGGTCGGCTGGTTCTTCTTAAGGGCGTTGTTGTCTCCTTGAGTGTGTCTTTGAAGGACTGACTGCTGAGGGGGTTCTATGTGTGCTGGTGGTGTTCAGTTTCACTGAAGAGGGCTTAGAAAGATGGCACTGCGTGTGCAAATTTTCGCGAGAGTACATCGTTCTGTTCTTGTTGTTATTGGTGGTGCTGCTGATGATGGTGCTTTTGGAGCAGTCCTCTGATACTGCACTGACGCGCGCGCGCGCGTATCTTACGCACACACACACACACACACACACACACACACACACACACACACACACACACACACACACACACACACACACACACACACACCCTCGAAGGAACAATCAACAGGAGACTAGTTTTGCCCCCAGCATTTGCCTATTTTTAAGGCCCCCTCTACAACTTCATCCGGCAACGTAAGTTTCCGGACTCAACACTGTTTCAAGAAAGGAACCGGAAAATAATAAATAATCTCCCATCGCTGGATATATCCCTCCTTCGCCCAGAGGCTTGACTAAAGGCAAGCTCCAAAACCAGTGCCATGGTGAACTTGGCACAGTGGCAGAGAGTTCAATCATTGGCTCCGATGATGACACACCATCTTCGGCTGGTGAGTAAGCTAAGTATACACGTGTACGTCTGCCTCTTTCTTTTTTATAAATAGCTACAAAATTGACAGAAGTATTTTGTATTGCCGGCTACCAAAGCTCTCTCTCTCTCTCTCTCTCTCTCTCTCTCTCTCTATCTATATATATATATATATATATATATATAATTATGTATGTATATCATATAGTAATGCGCTTATTTTCACGCCAAATAATTATATGTGGGTGGGTGTGGGTGTGAGTGTGCGCGCGCGAAACACACACACACACACACACACACACACACACACACACACACACACACACACACACACACACACACACAGAGTCACTCAATCACTAATTTACTAAATGGATTCCCATAATGCATGGATCCCTATTATATAGTCTGTTTGGAGTTTTCCAGTAATGTGGCCTGGGCGAGAAGCATTTTTTGTGTTGTTGTTTGTGTGTGTGTTGTTTTCTTTTTTCCTTTGTGTACTGTGTGTGTGTGTGTGTGTGTGTGTGTGTGTGTGTGTGTGTGTGTGTGTGTGTGTGTGTGTGTGTGTGTGTGTGTGTGAATTGATGTTTCATTTGGGTGATAGTTTTTAGTGTTTACGGGATGTTGATTAAGTTGTTCTAATTAATCCGGTTTTTTTCTGGTATATCCTTTTTTTGTTTTAGTAACTCGTACATACACGCGCATACACACATACACACGCACGCATGCAAGCAAGCAAGCAAGCACACACACACACACACACACACACACACACACACACACACACACACACACACACACACACACACACACACACACACACACACACACACACACACACACACACACACACACACACACACACACACACACACACACAATCATGTCTCACGTGATACAAATCAGCTGTTCGTTTGTTCGCATTGTTACCAAATACGGGATGACAGTGTTGTCTTACAATATTAGCCTGTTCCATTCGAAGAATGTCTATAATATATGATATGTACCATGAAGGCCAAATAATGAAGCAAAGTCATTCCATTTATACGACGGTTTATCATTCTTAGGACTGGATAGTGCATAAGAAAAAACATAATAAGTGTATGACGTTTGCTAACAGTACAGTATCTACAGTGCAGTTATGAACTGTAGCTTTTTTTTTCTCTCTCTCTTCTGGAATAGTGACAATTATCAAATTTGAATTTTTAATCATCTTTGTTTTAATTTTCCAAATTTATTTATCATTCAAGAACGCGCATATTACTGAGTCATAGTCATTCTTTAAAATCACGATTGTTGATTCGTAAGTAACAGTTATAGTATCTCAACCACAGTTGTAAAAGTATGATGTGGATTTACCACGAATGCGTCTTCTGCATTTAAAAGGTGAAAATCGATAATAATGAAACAATAAAGATATCAAGTTTTCACTCTATGGCTAATATTGTCATGCACTCATTAAAAAAAATTGTTTGAACATTCTTCTCTAGATCTGTTGGAACGAACATTCTCCCATACATTAAGTTTTGTGACAAACAACGTCAACGTTGTTTGTTTTTTTTGTCTTGTTTTGTTTTGTTTGTTTTTTGTTGTTGTTGTTGTTGTTGTTGTTTGTTTGTTTGTTTGTTTGTTGTGTGTGTGTGTGTGTGTGTGTGTGTGTGTGTGTGTGTGTGTGTGTGTGTGTGTGTGTGTGTGTGTGTGTGTGTTGTTGTTGTTGTTGTTGTTGTTGTTGTTGTTTGTTTGTTTGTTTGTTTGTTTGTTTTTTGTCGTTTTTTTTCCTGTCATGGTCTTCGACAGCTTTAACCCTTTGAACCTTAAAGAAATTCGATCAGACTGCCTTGAGTTTGAAATGCAGTTCAACTCTTCGCGTACTTATCAATCGTGTCAAATGTTTCGCCGATCAAATGCAATGCAATCTTTAGAGGAGGGAAAAAGTCCTAATAAAGAATGGTGACCAACAATCATGACCTGTAAGCTCCTCTCAGGCGACGGCTCTCCGCTGACGAGCATTTACGTGTCAGCAGCAGCAGCAGACAAGGAGTTAAAGAGCATCTTTCGTGTCGCAGCGATCTCAGTCGGCAT
>NC_134898.1:19883511-19948511 GCF_041734735.1 Babylonia areolata
TGCTCCTCTTTCTGATGTCATTTCTGGCCATTCTGTTCCTCACCACTCTTTTTCTGATGATACTCAGCTACAAAAGTCTGCAGAACCCAACCAAGTAAACAGTCTGATTCTGTCAATGCAGGATTGTATTCTCGATGTTAAATCCTGGATGACATTCAACAAACTAAATAAAGTTGAATGATGACAAAACTGAAGCTATGATTATTTCCTCTGCAAGAATGTCCACATCTACTTCTTTTTCTGCCTCTATTGTGGTTGGTGATGCCACAGTTCAGTTTTCTAAATCAGCAAGGGACCTTGTAGTCATTCTTGTCTCAAACCTCAGCATGCATGCTCAGGTAGTAAATCTGATACGCATAGTCAATTGTGAACTTCGTCGCATCAACTCTATCCGTCAGTACCTTTCTGTTGAAACTACTAAAACTCTTATTTCTGCTTTTGTGCTGTCACGAATTGACTACTGTAATTATCTTCTCATAGGCTGTCCACATAATATTCTTCAGTGAATTCAAAAACTTCAAAACAATGCTGCCCGTCTGACTCTCAGATTCCCACATACTGATCACATTTCTCCTCACCTCCGCACTCCACATTGGCTCCCCATTGAAGCGAGAATTAAATACAAAGTTGTGTGTCTCTGCTATTCTGCTTTCCACTTCGCAGGACCTACATATCTTTCTGACCTTATCAGTGTTTACGCTCCCTAAAGAAGGCTCCGCTCTCCTCTGACTGTTACCTTTTGAAACTTCCTCGTCTCAATACAAGAACCTATATGGTGAACGTTCTTTCTTCTTTGCTGCTTCTCACATCTGGAACAACCTTCCTCATCATATCCGTACATTTGATTCTATTTCTACTTTTCGCATATCACTAAAAACTCATCTTTTTAAAGCCTATATATAAGCACTATCAGCTTCCTTGATCTCCAACACAACCCATGTCAGCTTACTTTGGATGTATGTAGATTGGGAGGAGGAGTGTGTGTGTAGGGAGGGGGGGAGGTCGGGGGGGGGAGGGGGCAGGGGGAGGGTTTTTTGAGAAAGAGCGGAGCGGTCATGAATGATTTATGTGACTTGTAATATTTTTCTATCATGTAAAGCACCCTGAGCTCTTAGAGAGAAAGGGCGTTATGTAAATCTGCATTAACTATTATTATTATTATCATCATTAAATCGTGATGTCAACACTGTATCACTGGGTGGAGAAACTTCACGTGAAGTCAACGGCCAGGGCGAAAGGGCAAGTGGTAGCACCCATCCCTCTAACCAAGCTGTTGACCACAGCCGAGTCCCACTCTAACTGAGCAGGTCGCCCTGGCCCGGACACGACCTGCATAGTTAGAGTGGGACTCGGCTGTGGCCAACAGCTTGGTTAGAGGGATGGGTGCCACCACTGAAGCCATCAATGCCCTTGTCACACAACACCGTGCCACATGAAGATGTCAACCAGCTTGAAATTCATATTGGGTCGGCCGTCGCCCGACTCACCACAAGGGCCGCGCCTCCGTCCCGCAGCGGCTGCGCACCAGGGCGGAAGTGGAAAGTGTGCTGCTGACGCAACAAGCAGCATCCGTGCCAGGAACAACATCACGACTGGCATATGGAATGTTAAAATACCAAAAGACCCTGGGAGGATAAACGAAGTAGCCCATGCAATGAAGGATTGCCAATCGAACATCCTGGGGCAGTGTGAGATATGCTGGAAAAACTGTGGAGAGGAGGTTACGACTCAGGAAGGCCACAAACCGGATTTACTTCAGTGGACGAAAGGACAAACATGTTCGATCATGGCGTTGAATTTTTGTAAATTTTATCTTTCCTTTAAAGGGACAGTCCCCAGATGAGCTTCTGCACCATACGTTAGAGAAGGCTGGACTTGCAAATTAAGAAGAAGAAAAAAAAAAAAACGTCAAAAAAAGTTTTGATGTGTGGATGTCTGCTTGTCGCAACCTTCTTGATGGAGTCTCCCGTCGGTCCGACGGATTAGGCAGGCAGGCTTCTCTGTCGGTGTGTGTCCTCATATGGGAGAAGAGGCCGATTCTGGATGCGCAGCACTTCCCACAGGTGTTGCAAGGGAAAACGTCTCCAGAAGTTGAGCCCTGCTTCCTTCGCTCACGCTTCTCCTTAATGGCCAGCGTCCTCTTGCCTGACCAGCACAGGTGACTTTTTTTTTTTTTAGTGAGGAGGAGTTGTGCAGTCCCTTCCCAACTCGCTCGCCTACCGACGCTCACAGTCCCACAGGTGCAGATACTGCCACGTGTAGGACGGCCTCGGCAGGTGCAGGTTTTTTCTTCGGAGCTCCGTCTCCTAGGAGGACTTCCAGCCAAGGGTAAGAGCTCCCCCTGCCCTTTGGTCATCCTCTTCCGCCTTCACAGCCGTTGGGAAAGGTTTCCTCCTCCGCCTGGTCCGTCGTTGGGAGACTTCACATGCGGCAGGTAGTACTGGGTTACATGGTACCAGTAGCAAGGGCTATGCCCTTGACCTGACGCAACCTTCACAGCCAAGTTAAAATGACAATTGTGTGGTGATCGTAAAGCCAAGGTCGCCTACGTGTACAAAATGACAAATTGAGATCTTTTTCCTTACATGTGCCATCATCAATACAGTTAATCTCAGTGCTGCGAAGAAACCCATTTTTTGAAAACCATCACCTTTGTTTACTGTAACTTAATTTCCAAGCCATCTCGTTTGACGTTCTCTCCAGAACAGACTCACAGGTGTATGCAATTCCACTGCGATATCACTGGCATAAAATAAGGAAAATCTTTCTTCAGTTAACTGTCAAAGCTGGATCCTGTGTTGACTCGACCTCCTCTCTCAAAAAGCAGAGAGAGAGAGACTCGGAGAGAGAGTGACTCGGCCGGAGAGAGAGAGAGAGAGAGAGAGAGAGAGAGAGAGACAGACAGACAGACAGACAGACAGACAGACAGACAGACAGACAGAAAGAGAGATGCCGGATGAATGGATACCTGATTTCTTTCAATCCGGCAGTTATACGGTGTTCAATTAATTGTTCTGTTGTTTTAAGACATGGGGGGTGGCTGAGAGAGAGAGAGAGAGAGAGAGAGAGAGAGAGAGAGAGAGAATACAAAATTCTTTATTTTCGAGGATGTTTTTAGCACTGGCGCGCTTCTTTTTACATCCAGTCCCCACCCTGAACAGAGTCTACACTACACAATACTACATAATGTCATTAGCATGCACTACACAGTACTGCATAAACGCACAGGCATGGCCAATAAAGAGAAACAAACAAAAGGTAGGAAAACATGCGCGCGCACGCACACACACAGACACACACACACGCAAACAAACACACACACACACACGCGCGCGCGCTCACACGCACACACGCAGGCGCACGCATGGTATAATAAAATGCATATGAAAATGAACTACAGTATAAGAAAAAGTCACACACACACACACACACACACACACACACACTCACCGTGGGCACACACTCTCGAATACACACACACACACACACACACACACACACACACACACACACACACACGTGCACACGTAATGTATGTTTTTAGTCAAATACTATACTAATGTAAATATGAAACCCAATTCTAACCGAGATACACATAGCAATAATGGAGCATAATTCCATATCGTATTGTATTTCTCTTTTTGTCACAAGAGATTTCTCTGTGTGAAAATCGGGCTGCTCTCTCAGGGAGAGCGCGTCGCTACACTACAGCGCCACCCTTTTTTGTTTTTTTTCCTGCGTACAGTTTTATTTGTTTTTCCTATCGAAGTGGATTTTGTTGCCGTGGGTTCTTTGTGCGCTAAGTGCATGCCGTGCACACGGGACCTCAGTTTAGTCGTCTCATCCGAATGACTATGGATATGAAGTCATATGAAAATCATAAAATCAGTGTCACAGATGAACTGACGTGAGAAAGAGAGAGAGAGAGAGAGAGAGAGAGAGAGAGAGAGAGAGAGAGAGAGGAAATATGGGAAAACCGGCGAAATCAGCTGTTGGATAAAAACAGCAGGTCAAGGCGGAACTTGAAGACAAAGTAGCATGTGTGTGACTGAGTGTCACAGTGTGTGTGTGTGTGTGTGTGTGTGTGTGTGTGTGTGTGTGTGTGCCAGTGTGACTGTCACAGTATGCCGGTGTATGTGTGTGTGTGTGTGTGTGTGTGTGTGTGTGTGTGTGTGTGACTGAGTGTCACAGTGTGTGTGTGTGTGTGTGTGTGTGTGTGTGTGTGTGTGTAAGTGTGTGTGTGTGTGCAGTGTGTGTGTGTGTGTGTGTGTGTGTGTGTGTGTGTGTGTGTGTGTGTGTGTGTGTTGATCCCATCCAATGGCAAACACGGCACTTGCACTTCCGAGAAAACAAGAGAATCAACCGCAGCTCAATTTCAACAGGGTTTCCAACAGCATTGCTTTCCCTTCCTTGTATCGATTCAGGATCGGAAAGTTAATTTTCAGTTGCAAGCAAAATATTCTGACGTGATGCTTGGCTGATGAAGGGTTTAAATCAGAGTGCACCCCGAGACAGGAAATCAGATCTTGTTGATAGATTACGCGCTGTTGTTGCGTTGTCAGAGCACCAGGGCAATATTGTGCCAGTTCATTGACCCCGGCGCGGCACTGGGGATTACTGAAAACAAAACTGCGGCACATGCAATGCTGAGAACATGAACTACACACCACAGCCGTTTGTGCGTCAGCGTCAATGCAATCCGATATGTTTGTACGTAAATGAAAATAACATCTTTTCAGTACAGAGACACCCGTCAAATTATCGGAGAGGGGATCCGATCGATTTTTGGAAAGCTGCTACTGCAGTGGTCCTGTTCTCTTTTCAAAACAGACCACTACACGGCGTAACTCATGAAACGCCCACGCGCCTGCCTCTTTGCGCAACAGGTTGTTGACTTTGAATCTTGCATGAGTTCCCCGCGGCAACTGCTGTTGCCACTGTGGTGGGGGAGGGGTGATCAGGCAAGGGTGCTAGGAGAATGCCAGAGTTGGGGTCTGTTGCATGTGCGGTGCTGGCGCGGGAAAGCACGCGAGGAATTTTTGGCTGAGATTTGCGTCACAGGAAGTAAAGACGGGAGCCTCTCATTCGCCAAGATCCGCCATCTTGTTTTGGAGTGCTTCGTTGTGAGGACGAGGAACCACGGAAACCTGTCAAAATTCCGCTCTTTTCCCCAACCATGCCGCTGGCACAGCTTGCAGACCCATGGCGGCGAATGGAAATGGCCCAGGATGCGGAGGTAATTCGGTCCTGTCTGGGTTTCAGTTGCCTGTTACCTAATTTCTGTGTATCGTCTGCTTCGCCAGCACGCAGTCATAAGAGCCGAACCACTACCGGTTCGCGTTCTTGGATCGAAGCCTAAATCAAATAGGGGGAAGCATATATTCATGATCACTCTTAGTGTGTATTATGTACTATCTATCCTTTGCAAATGGAAATGTATCGATGCAAAATCCCCTTTCACCCTTTCCCACCTTCCTTCGTTGACACGGAACTGTATGCACAAAGCAGTTTTGCTTGGAAAACGAACGGATAAAACTTCAACCGAGTGAATCGGTAAATTATTCCTTTACCGAATGAAGCACTATGACTGTCGGAATGAGAATTATGATTGCTGTGTGACGAAAAAAAAATGCCTTGGTAGATTGTGATAAAGGTGATAGTCAAAGCTATTAATAATGTAAAGGTTTTGTTTTTGTTTGTTAACAAACTGTAATTAATGTAAACAGTAAAGTCATGGTCATGCCAGTAGTGAAATGATTAAGCTTGCATCAAATACATGTCTTCACTTCTGAACACATAGTTAATCTCATGATGATGGTCATTTAATGTATTGTCATACTGAGAAAAGTGAATTACTTCCTTCCCAAATTTAGATATATCTAAATGATAATTGATGTATCACTAATCATGTTAATGAAATTTCCTGAATGTTTTACTTTTATTGTTCTTTGCTACTCTCAGTCTTGTACTTCCAATAGGGAATGAGCGATCAAATCTCTCTTTTTTTAAAAGAAAAAAGTGGAGGTTCTTGAGAAGGAAGTATCAAACTTCTATTTGGATTTTCAGGCATTTCAGGACAAAGGGACTGAAAGTTTAAGAAAAACACATAATCCATGAACATGTGCATTTTCTGCAAGCATTTATGTGCCACACAGACACACACACACACACACACACACACACACACACACACACACACACACACACACAAACACACACACACACACACACACACACACACACACACACACAAAAACACACAGAGTGGCACACACACACACTCACACACACGCACACATACACAGAGTGGCATGCGCGTGCACACACAGTGACCACATCACACAGTTACACTCACAAAATGCGCACACATATACACATATTATTTTTTTTTTAAGAATTTTACATAACAAGCATTGATGAAAGTATGATACTCCAACAGTTGTCAGCCTTCAAATAAGGGCTGGTATCAGAGTAATGTTTGGTTTAAAAAAAAAAAAAAAAAGTGTGTTTTTTTCCTTCTGTTAGAATTTCGTGTGTTTCACTTGTAGTGTTTGCTTTGCATATTATGCTCACATACATTTTTTTTCTGAGAGCAATTTGTAAATCTGAAAATGAAAAGCTGTACAATATGAAGTTCTACATGTTTTGTCTTCTAGAGTTCTACTGTGACTAAATTCATTTTTACGTGACATACACACACACTGAAATAGATACATAATTTATGTATGCTTACACACAGCAACACATATTTGTATATATATATATATATATATATATACAGGCATATAATTTGTACACAGGCATATAATATATAAACACTGACATGCATGCCTAATATTAGTCCAGAGATTCAGCTGAAGAAAGCATTAGCAGCAAAGGAAGTGTGGTGGGATAGAATATCTTCCCTGGTTTCCTTTGTGACATGATTTTTATGAGTGTATTTTACCTTTCCAGTTTCAGAGCTGTTGTTACGATGTTAGTGAACTTATTCCTTGTACAGAGCTTAATGAGGAAAAATACCAAGGGCAGAAGATAACACTTTCCATCTGATAGTAATCATATGAAACACAAATGTTTTTTGTTTTATTTTGCTTTCATAATAGTTTATCTTATTAACCACTTTTTTTCAAGAAGCCTCTTTAAAAGGTTAAAGACAGACACCAACGCCTTTGACAGTGAGTTATTAAAATGATTTATCAAGTGCTCAGACTACATCAGAAACATCTTTATTTTTGTTTTAATTTTGAAAGACTTTAATTGAGACTTGGGCTTAACAGTTCATTTTTTGTAATAGAATGCCACTAAAGGCATTATGTATGTCATTATGTGTATACATGTCTAATGATCCTACTTCGTGTTTTTATTAAGTGTCAGGACTCAGCATTTTATTTCTTAAGTGAAAGACTCGTAATATCACTAAAAGTAATAGGGATCATGATGATTCATTTGTTTTTGATCAGATCAAACTTTGGCAGATACACCCACTGATTAAAAAAAAATTGAAAAGATAAAGTTCTAGCTTTGTTGGTCAAATCCAGTTTTGTTACATGTATCAGATTGATGACTGAGTTGGCATGGCAGACTCGATGGTGATACTGATAATACACCCAGACACACACACACACACACACACACACACACACACACACGCACACATGCACATATGCACACACATGCAAACAAAACAACAAAAACACACCAAAACTCAGCTATCATCACCATATAGTATCCTTGTGCATCCACACGTGTACGTTATGATTTATACGTTTGCACATCTCTCTCTCTCTCTCTCTCTCTCTCTCTCTCTCTCTCACACACACACACACACACACACACACACACACACACACACACACACACACACACACACACACACACACACACACACACACACACACACACACACACACACACACACACACACACACACACACACACGTGCATACACACACATGTTAACACATCTCAAAATGGGATAGAAAGGATGGAATTAAAAGGTGACAGAGAGAGGATAGAACATGATTAATCATGAACATTTGTGTTGAAAAGAGAGAGGAATAATTTGAGACTTTCCAGGTGTAGGAAGTGAGCATAGAAAAAATACTGTAATTTGTTGTTGTTGAACAAACACTGGCACTGCTGGGGTCATCCAACCTTGTAGAACTTTGTACATTTTCATTAAAGGTGACTGAATTTCAAAATGTGATTGATGTGGTATAAAATGTCGTAGTCTTATTACCAATACCATTACCAGAGACTGAACATGATGGTGATAACGGAATATTCATTATTTCCTGCAGCATTTGTTAGACTGCATCTGGTTTCAAGGTCTGATCAGCGTGTTGGGTTTATCACTCTGTTAGTCTGTGTGTCATTCAATCAGGTTTCAGTCACACACACACACACACACACACACACACACACACACACACACACACACACACACACACACACACACACACACATTCCTACAGACTTGTAAAATTCTACATGCATATATATATGACCGTTTGTTAATTATTTTTAATTTTACCCTGCCAAGTAGGCAGCCATACTCTTGTTTCTGGAGATGTGCATGCTGGGTATACATGTTCTTGTTTCCGTAACCAACCGAATGCTGACATGGATTGCAGGATCTTTAATTAATGTGTGTATTTAATCTTCTGCGTGTGTATACACATAAATGGGGTTCATGCACTAACATATCAGACATCTGTCTGCACATATGTTGACCTTGGAGATCGGAAAAGTGTCCACCATTTACCCACCAGATGCCATTACTGAGAATCAAACAGGGGACCCTCAGATTGAAAGTCCAAGGCATAAAGCACTTGGCTATTGTGCCAGTCATCTGCTGCCTTTATTTGTTTTCTTTTTAAAAGCAGATGTGGTGTAGCATACATGGATCAGTCCACATGTCATGTTGGATGTCTCTTTGAAACTGAAACTGATCAGGGTCAGGGTGACATGCAGTCAGCTGTGTGACATCAAAAGTAATTGTGCAGATGAAAGATTGAAAAAAGTTGTCATGTTGTGTTGCTTGTTTTTCTGTTATGGCAGGCAGTGTTCTATAGATCATGAATTTTGTGTTTAATGTGTTTCAGGCGGGCAGCACAGAGGACATGCTGGTTGATGACCAGGTAAGATTTAAATTAAATTACTACAAATGCCGTTATATGAAAAAAAGAAAAAGAAAAAAGAAAGGCAGTCTTGCTGGTAACTATAGCGGTATTCAGTGGTATTTTCTAATATGGCAGTTGACATAGGAATGGCTACTTAACAAGATCCATTGCCCTTGCTAAAACAGGCATCCAGGAAACTATTGAGGGAGGGGAGTGGCGAGGAAGACTGACAGCATTGCAGAATGGGTGGGGAAACAATTTGCAGAGATTTGGGTTTTGCATTGAACTTGAAGAATTAAACTTCAAGCCATTTGTAGGTATGGATAATTTCATTTTATACGGCTCAAGTTGTCACTATTGTGCATCCACTGTTCCAGTCTTCAAGGTCTAAGTCACCACGAAGGAACATGAAGATTTCAGTATATTTGTCCTTTGTGACAATGCAAGTTTTGAGGTGGTTGGTGATTGATCATGCTTCAGTGATTTGGGGCTGAAATTGGAACTGAAGATTAGCTTGATGGTTGCAATTTGTGAGGGATCTGGGAGGAAAGGTGTCACACTGAATTAAAGCGTGAGAAGTTGAATGAAGTATACCATGCTTTACTTACCACAACTTACAAGGTGCTTCAGATCATAAAAAAAAGGTGCGTCCCCCAAACTGTAAAAAGAAGGAAATAAAAACAACACTACATAAGACACAGCAACAGAAAGCTGACATCAAAAAGGATAATCAAGAAGTCTAGAAGTGATGGTACAATTGCTGTTGCTGCCAAATGTTGTCATTCATTTTCACTACCAGGAGTGTCATACTTTGGGTTCAGCAATAAACCTTTCTATTCTGATTCACAAGAAGTTTGGAGTTTGACTAGATCTTAATTGTGCCCAACGCACATTGGACATGCTGTATTATGCAAGATGCATAAATCAAAATTGAGGAACAAGTATTGTTATACTTCTTATATTTTGTGAAATACAGGAAGTCTTTGTGATGTGAGAAGTGCTGTTATACTGATAAAATAGTCCAGCCCTCAGAGTATGGGTGTAAATGTGAGTATGCATGTCTGCATGCACACATCCACACATAAACACACACACAATTCAGTGGAGTCTGTTTAACACAAGTTTTGGGGAAAAAGATTTCTGGAAACATGTATGAGATGGTCAGGAAATTGAAACTTCCTTGTGGAAACCAGGTTATTGTGTTATCCATACTAATAGTTTTTGTTGACTGAGCTCGATTGTACACACAAAGCATTGGTGTGTTCTACTGGGTTTTTTAATATTATACCAGTACCACTCTGATTAATTCTGGATTTTTTATTTAATTATATGTTTTATTTATTTTATTTTATTTTTTTAGCAAAGCCACAATCACAATGGTTTTCCACAATTGACTTTTGTCGTATTGAGGTTTTGATTTCACTTTTATCTTGGAAGATACACCACAACACAGGGTTGCTGTTTTCAGGTGTGTGTTCTTTCCTTAACTATTTTTTTTTTCTATTTTCTTTTCTGTGGTGGTAAAATACCATGGACTGATAGGCACATATGAATATGATGCATGGTTTAGTAGTTTTGCACCCAATAAGGACTTTGGCAAACGCTACAGATGTAGTCTTGGTTTGGCTGGAGACTGGTGACAGCACAGTCCTCTTCATTTCCTTCCATACTGTACATCCTGGTCAGCCAGCCAGCCTTCAGTTGTGTTGATTAGGAAATTTGTGCAACATCTGAATGATCTGCTTCTGTTAAGTAGGTGAAACTCAACAGTGTGGTCCCAGTCCTCTCAGTTTAGCCCACAGCACACATGAATCGTGCAATTTAGCTGCTTGGGGAAATCCCTGATTTTTTTTTTTTTTTTTTTTTTTTTTTTTTTTAAGTGATGGGATTGAACTGGGGACTGTTTTCAGTTCCCTGTCAGATCATGATATTCACTGTTCCAAGGTTGTGTGAGCTTTGGGTTTGAGTATTTGTGAAAGTGATGACAATATTAGATAATAATTAATATAATTGCCTTTTTCTTGTAAGTTCCATTTATTTTTTTAGAATATATGTTATTTTTCTCCTGTTCCTTGTGTAATTGTTTACATATTTTTCCCAAACTTTTGATGTCTGAAGTGAAAAGATTCTGATTTCACATATTTTGTGCATGCATTCCCAATTTTCATTGTTTGCTTGTTGTGTGTGTGTGCGTGTGCGTGTGCGTGCGTGCGTTCTTCTTTATGTGTGTGTGTGTGTGTGCAATGGATGCATTCCCACCTTTAGAGTGGTGTGTGTGTGACAGTGTTACTCTCTGTGTGCATGTGTGTGTGTGTGTGTCACTGTGTGCGTGTGTGTTGGCAGAAATAGGCAGCTTTTTTCATTTGTTAAAATTGTTGGAGTGAAGTTCATCGCTTTCCTTTGCCATGGCAGTTTCCACCTACTTGTTTCACAAATTTTCAGTTTTACTGTTTTTACTTTGTGTAGTGATTTCTACATGAAACAACATGTACAGATCAGTCCCATACTTGCATGTATAAATTTGGTGTGTGTGGTCTGTGTGTGAGAGTGTGTGTGTGTGCATGTTTGTGTGTGTCTGTGATGTGTTTGCCAGCGTGACATATTTGTGTAATTGTGAGATAAAACTGACTTGGAAAACTTGCTCTGGTGTCTCTGCAGGGGGATGACTCCACAAATGAGGTGGAGATCACCAACCTCGCCAACAAGCTTGGAGAGAAGGCTGATCCCTCCCAGTTTGAACTCCTTAAGGTGCTGGGGCAGGGCTCTTTTGGAAAGGTACGGCCTTTTCCCCTGTCCATTCTTTGTTATCATGAGGTTGAGAAGAAACAGACCAGTGAATGGAAAATGTTGATTTAAGAGACAGAAAAACGAAGTGGGGTGGAAGAGGTCTGATGTTTAGAGAATGTATGATATTGTGAGCAATGTTTCTAATTCTAGATTGTGTGGTGATAATTACCCCAAAACTGTTAACGATAAACAGGAATAAAGGAGGTTCATCTCTGTGATCAGACAAAAGTTCAGACCACTGGTCATGATGACTGGTGCCTCTTGGAACTGCATCACTTTGTTCAGCAAAATCAGTTACATAGCTCCAAAATAAATTCAATTGCAGTAATTTGTGTCCATTATAATGTCGGATTCATCCAGTTGCACCCACTCTATGCAGATGAAAGGTTAGCCTGACAGTGGAAGGTAGTTTCAAGGCAGTGTGACATTTTTGAATGTATACAAGTATGTGTGTTTGTGTGAGGTTAAACTGAAGTGACTGTGTGGGTGACATTTTAAAAATATTAGTTTTCAAACTCAGACTGCTGTCATATTCTTTTTGAAAGGTACACGCAATTATTTTACAGCACGTGCACATGTGTGTGTGCGTGTGTGTGCAAACATGCATATATATACACGTACATTCCTGCACAGCATCACATTTGTCAGAACACTGTGTTCTTTTTAGTTCTTGAACATTTCAGTGTGTACCTGATTTTTGTTTACTTCCTCCTGGCAGTAAGATTTTTGGGTAGATCTATACCTCAACCTGCGTAACTGCTGTATGTTGGGTGGCTGAGTGATGTGTGTACCTTTTGATGGGTGCAGGTGTTCCTGGTGAGGAAGATCACAGGCGCGGATACAGGCACCTTGTACGCCATGAAGGTCCTGAAGAAGGCCACACTGAAAGGTAAAAGCTTTATTATGAACACTTTTGCATTGAATATATTCATTGGTCCACATAATCATGCCACACCATATCTGCTGACCATTTATTTTGACCTGTTTTGTTTAGAAAGAAACAAGAAAAAAGAGTGGATTTCGGGGTACAAGCAACAATGTTTTTTTTGTTGTTTGTTTTGTATTTGTATTATATCGTTAAAAAACAGCAACCCAGGTTGCTTTATGTGCATTGTTATTGCCAAATCATGTTTGACTCTATCTGTAGATGAAAACATTGTGAAATATTAATTATATCTATTTCAAAAGATGGTTTTAAAAAACACACAAAAAACCCCTCTGAAAACCTGTGGAGTTTGATAAGAAAGGATTCACTACAGTCTCTGTTTTTGAACAACACATAACAGAGCCACACTGGGGGAAAGGTTAAAGAATATTTATATTTATCCACAGAGGCAATTATGTTTTCATTTATGAATTTATTTTTTCTTTCTTCAGTTTGTGTATTTTATTTTCAGAAATTAAAGTTTTCATCTGGAGTTCTGATGTCTGTTTTCAGTCCGTGATCGTCAAAGGACTAAGATGGAGAGAGACATTTTGGCAGACGTCAATCATCCTTTCATTGTGCGTCTTCACTATGGTGAGTATGCCCATCACAATATTGGGAGGCTCATTAGGCAACACTATATGTTGTTGTTTTTTTGTTTGTTTGTTTTTTTAAAGAATTGAGCTCTTTTTACTGACCGCACCATGTGAACAAGTTAAACAGTTTTTGGCACTCGCATGCACATTTGAGGTATCAGTTTCAGTGCCCATAGATCTGAAACATTCTACATGCATGTCAGTCTAATGTGTGTGTGTGTGTGTCTTCAAGGGCGAGTGCAGTCAAAATATTTTATTTGGAATACAGCTTGTGTACACTGCATGCATCAATGAACCCATTTCTTTTTAATGTCCAGGTATTTTGACAGTGTTGATTTTGTAAAGATTGTTCTTGCAAAAGTTTTAGAATGATTTTTAGCTGGGCTGAAAATATTTGCGTAGCCTAACCATCTTGATAGAATTGTCTCTTGCCATTTGTGTTCAGACAGCGTGAAAGTTAAAACAATGTTTTGGTTAACGATGCTCCGCTTACAGAAAGATGGCGAGATAATTAGAGGATAGAGTGGGAAATGTGAGCCCAAGAAATCCTTTTGTAATTTGACATTGTGATTTGAAAAGGCTGGATGCAGAGAGGCTTTTGTTGTGAGGTGTGAGCAGTTTTCCCAGGCATCATGGGTGGGCATTCGGTCTCATGGGAACTCATCACATTGATATTTATATATTCTTCATTATGTGCATGACTCCGGACGAATATGGATGAATGTTACAGGTTGCAGATACAGACACAATGAATGATAAAAAGAGTAGCAATGCACTTTCTTGTGTTTATGTTGGGTGTTTTTTGTTTGTTTGTTTGTTTTCCCCCTTCTTTCTCAAAAAAAAAAAAAAAAAAAAAATTGCTTATTAGGTTTTCCTTTTCTCAGAGAAAACAAAGCTTTCTAAACAGCTCATTTACGATAAAGTTGTACTTGCATAATCTATGGTTTCACATTTAAATTTTAGCATTGTCCTGCAGCCACTTTAAGCATAAAACTTTTTTTTTTTATATTTCCCTTCGGTTTACTGAATAGCTTCTGGTGACATTCAAAGATTTGCGTGTGTTTTTCCCTGAAAATTTCAAGTTTATGACTTGTTGGCTAAACTGGCCTATTGGATGGACACAGGTCAGGTTTGCCATCACAGTGTGGTGAAGGTTATACAAACTGCATGCTACATTACTCTCTTGCTGCATTGACTGGCTGTGCAGGCTTTTCCCCCAAGGGAAATCCGTTATTGCAATAAATTATTATTGACGTGTGTGTTTCCATTCGGTTTCACAGAGAAATCATGTGATGCCAGTTGTCTCCTGTGGGTCTTTATTTGTTTATTTATTTATTTGTCTGGGACAAAGTTTGGATGAATAGATTTGTGTTTTCTCTTAACTAGTGAGATTGTAAGCTGTTTGCCAATAAATTAATTATTATCTCTTTGTCTGTGGAAACAATTTGATTATGCCATGACAGAACCTGTGCATTTTTGCATTTATCATTCTACATGGGTGTGTGTGTGTATGCATGAGTGTGAGCATGTGATTGTGTGTGGGTGCATGCATGCATACATCTTGTAGGAGGGGGCATACGGGGGGTGACGTTGAGGGCTGGTGTGGGGGTGGTGGAAGAGTAGTAGATGGTAAAGAGGTCTCAGAACATGAGAGTGTAAGTTATTTTTCTCACATCAGTCAGCAGGGGTTCCTAGGCTGTGTGTAGCTTTCTTTCAGTGGAAGATCATTGAAGACCAGAAAAATATCCATCATACTCCTGTTGAAATAAAAGCAAACTTGATTTGTTAATAGATGTCATTTGGGCCAGTGTGGGCAAATCTGAAGAATGGTTATCACTTGAGAGTGTTATTTTTAGCATGTGCTTTGAGGAGACCATTTTAACTTGATCAGTTTGATGATCTTATAAATGGCCATGAATCTTGATAGTAAAATAAATAAATAAATTTAAAAAATGTAGAAAATGTTGATTTAAATTGGCAGCCTCAAGACATTGGTCCACTGACATTTGTTTTCTGAAGTCAAGGGTTCCAATAAATCTGTAGCATTGGTTATGATGGAGCAAACAGTCTGCCCTTGAACCGGTTTTGAGAGGGGTGTAAATGCATTTGGATATCAGATATAAACCTTGCATGATTACACAATGTTTGAATGTTGATACAAATAGAATCATTTAATCATTGTTTTAAGGATCAGTGCTCTGTATCACTTTTGTTTTGTATCAGTGATAGCTTCACAAGAGCTGATCTTGATGCTTGAAGTTGCAGGAACATTGTTCACTTTTTTTTTCTTTTTTTTAAATCATCCAATCGTCAACCAGTGCTGTACAATACTGATGATACTTATTTTGCACTGAATCTTGTGCAGAGACAAATCAGAGCACTCCCTCATCAGTCATTCACACGCAGGGATGAAATATAATAAATATTTGTAGATCAAAGCCAGAGAAGCAGTTGACTGAGAAGAGGAAGGTAGGTGAGGGGGAGAGGTCACTTAAACTTAAGGCCAGACTTAAGAGCTAAATGCAGAGGTTTCATGAAGCGAAAGAGGAAGCCCTAACCATGTGAATGCCTGGAAAGATGAATCACTGCCCATTGAAAGGTGTTGCTCACAGAGTAGGGAAGTGTTTCACGTTGTCTGTAACTACCTGTCGGTTTAAGATTTAATGACTCAGTTAAAGTGAATGAAAAGATACAAGGGCTTAAGCACAGAAGAAATGGTCCTTGGAACATGAATAGCAGAATTTAAATGGTGGGGTTTAAAGTGTTGATTCAGTGGGTTGAGTTATTTCACTGACAATTTTAACTGTTCACAGGTCCGTAGGTGAGTATGCTGCATGTGGCATAATGTTCCAAAGTTTTTTTGGTTTTTTTATTGTTGTTTTTTCTGAAAAGAGTGATTTATTTCATTATTGATTTTTTTCACTAGAATTTTAGATTTTTTTTTTTCATAAAAAAGAAAGTTTATAAATACTAAAAAATTTAGTTTTACTAAAACTAACCTGTTAGTTTCATGTTATTTGCTCTGGATTTTTGTTTCAAGTAAGAACACAATGCAGCACCGTTAATCCTAACAGTAAAAGCCATGTTTTCAGTCAGTTAACTGCAGATAGCTAAATGAACAGAAGTAAAAACACAAACAGAAGTGAAAAGATGAAATTATTTGGTATGTTCTTCTCTCTCTCTCTCTCTCTCTCTCTCTCTCTCTCTCTCTCTCTCTCTCTGTTGCACGCACGCACACACATTTGTGTGTGGAAAACCTGAATGTTAATTTATATTTGTTGGTGTTGACAGAAATTTGTGGTGGGCCTGGGCCTACAGCAACAAGAACATAAGTAGTAGTGGTAATATATAAAATTAATAAATATGATAATAGCAGCAACATCTAAACAGTTAACATGGATATTAAAAGCTACATCTGAACAGTTAATGTCTTTGCCTGTTCACATTCTTTTTTGATTTGTGTATTGTTTGGTTTTAAGCTGTATTGTGGAGAATTTTGCATTTTGTTTGTGTATATATGTATGTTAATTTTGTATTGTCTTCTGCTCCTATAATCATGTCTAATCACCATAATACCTCCAGTGACCAGTTGATTATCTTGTTAATCAGAGTTTTAAAAAGATTGATTCAGTAGGAAAATTTTATTATTAATTCCATGCTACTTTTTGTGGGTGTCAGAAAATGATAAAGAGAAGAAGGCTGTTGAGATATTTTTGAACCATTCATGTTCTTTCATGTATGCTACAGTTTTCAAAGTTATCCACTCCCCCACTCCCTCCCCTTTAATTTTTTTTATTACATGTACTGATGTAGTTTTCCTGCAGAATGTATTTTGAATGTTGTATTGGTTCCAGTGAGTGCTGTATTTTGTATATTGTATTGGCTCCAGTGAGTGCTTGAAATGGTAAACTAAAGGGAAACAACCCAAACAACTATCATCTTCTGAAGAAAATGAAAGTTCACACTGTTTCCATTATTTTTTGGTCATTCTGAATGTTTGGTGCAGTGATTTAAAAAGATAAAAAGGAGCTTCAGGATGAATATTCTCCCTTGGAAAATTAAATAAAGGCCCTTTCCTCTTTGCTATCAAATCTTATGGATCCACTTAAGTTCTCTCTCCTCCTCTCAATCTCACACATCCATCACTGAACTTTCTTCTCCCTGTCCCCATCCCCTCTCTCTCTTTTCTCTCAGTATCACATCCATTATGAGACTTACTTCTCTCTGCTTCTCTCTTGTATGCCTTTGGCTAAAAAAAAAAAAAAAATCTTTCTTTGAAATTGTAGTTTTAACTCATTCTACCCCACAGCTATATGCTTGCTACAACTCCCTTTGACCAGCACTACATGAGACTGCAGAAAAAAAAACCAGGGTGATTCATTAACACAGCAAAAGTCAATGGATAATTGTTGATTCAATCAGTCAAACAAAGCGTAGTATTCATGCTTCCAAAATCTGTTAACAGTTTAGTATAAAATGCTAACTGCGAAGCAAGAATGAACGAAATGAATAGTGTGTCCGTACAAGAATACTTGTACTCAGTCCACAGGGGAAAAAATCATGGTATAAGTTAACCCATATCTGGAACAGAACGAGTTAAACACCAATAACCGCTTAAACCTGGGACATAAGAAAAAGCAGCCAGGACACCAGTAGGACAGGCTGCCAAGGCCTGATCAGCGTTATGGGTGTATGCAAAGGTCAGGCATCTGTTTTGGGCTTTTTTTTTCCGTTCTTTTTTTTCTTTTTCATATTTTTGTTTTTACAGCAAATGTTGGTGCAGCTTCTATGGATCAGTTTCAACTCTTTGACACCTCTTGGAAACTGAAACTGAATTCTGATACAGTAACAATGACTTGCTGTCTTTGTGCAGCCTTTCAGACGGAAGGCAAGCTGTACCTGATTCTGGAGTTCCTGCGAGGGGGCGACCTCTTCACCCGCTTGTCAAAAGAGGTAGCATATGTGTGTGTGTAGGCGTGTGTGTGACTGAACCTTCAGCCAGTGATACTTTTAGTTCACAGAGTGAAGGGACACTGAACATGTAGCTTGCTACAGTTACTACATATGTCAGGGATTCCAGAATTCTTAAGGTTTTGTTTGGAAAAGTCATAAATGACATGCATGTTCAAGTTTTAATGAAGTTATGTGGTCTAATATCTCAAACATGAATAGGGTTGCATATGCACACATTCTGTGCACATAACCTCATACAATAGAGAATACATTAGATTTGGGAAAAGAAAAAAAAATCAAACAATATATAAGAAGTATTTCTTGTAGGCTTGTCCATAGTTTCCTTGATGTTTAGATTCAGAGGAAGTGATTTTGCTGTTGTCAAACATGGGTGAGGTTTGTTGTGTCCATGTAAAATAATCAGTAATGGCTTGCATCTTTGGGGAAGCAATGCATATTTCCCCCAACCACTTACACTTTGTGTTGGCAGTTTAGACATTGAAAAAGCAGTAGAGAATGGTTGGCCATATTGATGATTGGTTCTCATGACTGTTGTCCAGTGTAATGTACACCATCATGGCATAACCCTGAAATGGATCCGTTGCTGTTGGCTGGTCTATATGAACAAGATTCAGTCTTAACCATATTTTTGTTGTTCCGGTCAGTCTGTTTACTGTTTATGTTTCTCACTTTCTGTCTCTAACTGAGATAGCAGAGAGCGAATTTTTGTTGTGTATCACGCTTGTGTGGAGGGAAGATCAGTTGAAAGAATGTTCCAGCACATGTCTGTTGGAGATGTGTATGATTTGGTGTCTTGACTTTGCCCACACAGGTGATGTTCACAGAGGAAGACGTGAAGTTCTACCTGGCAGAGCTGGCTCTGGCTCTGGATCATCTGCACAGTCTGGGGATCATCTACAGGGATCTCAAACCAGAAAAGTGAGGCTCACTGTCATTGTCCTGTTTGCATGTGTGGGGATACTTGAGGTCGCACACAGACACATGCATGCTCACACACACACACACACACACACACACACACACCGAGACACTGAGATTCACACACTCACGTATTCTCACACACTCATACACTTGTACATTAAATATGAGGTTTCCTCGACAGCTGAAACACCTGTTTAGGAGTTGTATGGCTGTAATCCTGAAGTGACTAGTGTATGAACATAAAGTGCGTTGAGTTGTGTGACTGTGAGGCAAGATTATGGACTGTCATAAAATGATTCATTGTTATAGTGATGTGTGTCTTTTTTTTTTTTTTTTTTTTTTTTTTTTTTTTTTTTTTTTTTGCCAGCATCCTTCTGGACACAGAAGGCCACATCAAACTGACGGACTTTGGTCTGAGCAAGGAGTCCATCTTTGATGAGAAGAAGACTTACTCCTTCTGCGGCACCGTGGAGTACATGGCGCCAGAGGTGGTCAATAGAAAGGGGCACAGCACTGCTGCTGACTGGTGGTCCTATGGGGTGCTTATGGTGGGTCCTCACTGATGCGCTTGTTACTGTGTGTGTGTGTGCATGAGAGAGTGTGTGTGTGTGTGTGTTCACTGAAGTATGTAGAATGTCCATTGCTGTAAATTGGTGAGCAAACCATGTTTGGCTTTTCTTTGTTTCTCTGCTGATTAATTTTCTAGTGGTGTTTGTCCTGTTTGAGAGTTCATCTGCTGATGAATTTTCTGTTGATGTTTGTGTTGTCAGTAAGTTCATTTGGTGTTGAAAGTTTCTGGTGGTGTTTTTGCTGTTTGTGCATTGATAATAGACACAGGCGTCAAGGAGTTGCATCTATATGGTCTCAAGGTTTACACACACTCTTAGATGGTTAGAAGATGGGAATGGATGACAGGAAATAGGAGAACGCACAACAGACTACACATGTTGGATACCGTTGCATGCCTTTTGTGTGGTTTCAGTTTGAGATGCTGACGGGTGCATTGCCTTTCCAAGGGTCTAACAGAAAGGAAACCATGACGCAGATTTTGAAGTGAGTGCTCACTGAACAGTTTATAATTTTTGTTATTCATTAAAAATGCTGAAATTGGTGACATATTGTTCATCAGAATTTTACGTTGAATTTGATTTGCAGTCAGCTGCATTTTTTCAGCATGTGAAAATGGTAATCTGATTGGTATGAGGCTTTGAGAGAATAATTATCATTGAGAATGAAAAAAATTCTAATTGCACATTTGAAATGAAGAAAATGATAGTCGCAAAGTGCACATTTTTCAAATAAAAAAAGTACACAAAAGTTAGGTTTTAGGTATTTCAGAAATAAGTTTGAAAATGGCAAAAAAGCAAGTTTGTGGCACTTATATTTGGGTGAATAATATCAATATTTTGATAAACTTTTTACTAGCAGACACATTAATAGTTTGAATTTACTAGAAGCTGATAAACTTCTTCCTGTGATAGCAAATTAGAAACATGTAACAGATTAATGTGAATGAATATTGGCCATATCTAAATCTTTCATGTTTCATGATAAACATTTAGAAAAATGTATCTGTCAGTAACTATTCCTTAGCTGAAGAATGTGTTCTGTTGTGTTTTTTAGAGTAAGCAGGCAGTGTAAAGTGGACATGGTTCTATTGATTATGCCTGTGATTTATGTCACAGAGCCAAGTTGGGTATGCCTCAGTTCCTCAGTCCTGAAGCTCAGAGCCTGCTGCGAGCTCTCTTCAAACGCAACCCTGTCAACAGATTAGGTGAGTCTGGAATGGGACTTGACATTGTTGTATTTTTTGTTGTTGCATTTTCTTATAATTTTTTGTTGTAAATATTCCAGGCACACAGAGAAAATCTTATTTATCGTGTGTTTGAATAATCCTGTCATGTTGCAGCAGCTGCCCAACTTTCTTGATTGCCTGTATTTCCAGTGATGCCAGCTGTCTTGATTTTGTCTTTTTTTCTTTCTTTGTTTTTTGTTGTTGTTTGCTGTTGTCATTACAGGTCACAGTTTGTATGTTAGTCGGACATATTTTTTTTTCCTATGAGTTCGTTTTCATCTGGCTAGATTCAACCGCCCACTTTCTTATCATAAGCCACTGTAATGTGGTGAAGCAGGTGATGTACTGAGTATGGGCTGAGGTGGGGAGTCGCAGTCCTGGGTGTTGAAGGTGGGTCAGAACCACTTAAACGTGTGTTTACACTGAATCCCCTTGTTGAGCAGACCAGCCAGCTGGTTTGTTTGCCCGCACAGGCCTAATCTGTAAGCAACAATTAGCTTGCAGAAACAATCTGACTGTGTTGCAAGTGGATGTTTTATGTACACCATGATGATAAACATGTATCTCGGTGTAACTGAGGGTCTAAGTGTTCCATAAAAAGTCAGAATGCTCCAGAAAAATGTCCAAATTGTTGAAGAGTTCAGTGGTGCATCTCTGTAACCGTTTCAGAGAAATATGAGTGGCAGCATGGCACCAGTACACTTTGTTGTGCCTTCCTTAGTGTAGTGTACTGACAGAACAAGAACAAGAGAGTTCAATGACCTATGCATACAGCCCCAGTCAGAATGAATAAATGGCACATTAGGAGTCATACTTTACAATACAGCATGAGATGAAATTGAAAGTCAATACAACAGATTAAAGCAGGTTGAATTACGGTGCTATGATATGTAGACAAAAACCTACCATTTCTTGATAGCAAAGGCAATACTTTTAGCAGTGCAGATGATATGCGCATCTTTGGCTTTAACGCTATAGTAACCTGAGGGTGCGTCATCTTGTCTGTATGAGGAAGATATTTCTTTCTAAGTGTGGAATAAACTGGATGATAAGATAGAAAATGATATTCATCTTCCCACAACTTATGCACAGTATTGCAAGCACACCGGTGTACTGATAGAAAGGAGAAAATACATTGTGTTGGTGTGGTGTGTTCAGGCTCTGCTATCAACGGAATAGAGGACATCAAGAGCCATGCATTCTTCTCCACCATCCACTGGGACAAGCTGTACCGCCGGGAGGTGCCCCCACCCTTCAAACCTGCTGTTGTTCAGACTGATGAAGTCTTCTACTTTGACCACGAGTTCACCTCCAAGACACCAAAAGGTACAGGGATGGTTGGAGGTTTAACGACCTGTTCGTAGCAAACTCTCTGAGTTACAGGACTTGCATGTTGCACATTTATTATTCTGATTATTTGTTGAAACTGGACTTTTAATTATTTGGTAATTGGTGGTGTGTTGTCTTGGTTCAGTATGTCCAGTGTATGCAGAATAGCAGTTTTGATTTGAAGAGAAAAAAAAAGACAGATCTATACAAAATGAGAAGGAAAAACCTCTCAACATTAGACACTTTGATTTGACCCTTTCAGAAGATACAGAATAGCAAAGAACTACATTTAATTAACTGTAGTTGTCAGAGAGATAATAATAATAATACATTGTTTTTCTATGGCGCGATATCCAGCACCAATGCTGCTCAAAGCGCCTTACATCATCCAGTAGACTATAAACATGCCTTAAAAAACACATCAACCGCTATTTGACAATGGAAAATGTCCAGTGTGTTCATATGAATGAAAAAGCACACTTAAGAGATGAATCAGATTATAAAAGCTATGAAGTAAATAAGGCTTAGATTAAAACAAAATGTATTTCATAGAACACACACGCACATGCGCGCGTGCGCGCGTACACACACACACACACACACACACACACACGCATTTATAGATGTCCCTCCCTTACAGACACACACACACACAGACACACACACACTGAAAATAAATATCAACTGCACGAAAAACAAAATTGCATAAACATTAAGATATTTCTAATTTTCTATCATAGAATTCTGTTCGGACATACTAAAATGCCTGCACACTTACACACGCGTACCAGAGCACTGTACCCTCACAAACACATGTACGCACGCACACACGCGCGCGCGCACACCTGCACACACACACACACACACACACATTAAAAAATAACCAGATAGAACAAATACCATCACATCTAAGACCAAAACTACATAAAATACACAATGCATTAAAACAGGACTACAAAAATACCAGTACAAAGATACTTGTTAACAGGCATACCTTAGTTCAACCATTTCGCCCAGAACAAAAATGCTTACGGAAAAGGTAAGTTTTCAGATCTGACTTAAAGGAATGTAGATCAGAGGCATTCCTAAGAGATGAAGATAGAGAGTTCCAAATTTGGGGAACCTGAGCTCTGAAACCTATTTCCAGCGCATTTCAGATTAGTCCTTGGAACTTTAAGCAGCTTTTCTGAACCGGATCTTAATGTTCTGTGCGGTTCATATGTTTCCAGTACAGAAGAGAGATAGAATGGAAGAGACTTGTCAAAATGTTTGAAGGCAAGTGTTGCTAACTTATAGTGAATGCGGGACTCAATTGGAAGCCAGTGTAACCGATTCAGCAGAGGTGTAACATGATCAGATTTCTTTTTGGTGAGAACCAGTCATGCAGCATTGTTCTGAATTTTCTGTAATCTGTTGATGGAGGAAGATGTTAAACCTGCGAGAGTGGAATTGCAGTAATCCAGTCTGGACAAGACAAAAGAGGAAACCAACTGAACCATATTTTTCTCTGTTATGTAGGGTCTGACTGAGGCTAGCCTTCAGAGATGAAAATTACATGAGCGACACAAGAATAAAATTTGGTCGTTCGTAGTCAAGGTTTGGTCGATATATACACCCAGGTATTTGGCTGATGTTTGAAATGCTACTGAAGCAGAGCCAAATGTAAATGGGATGAAAAGTACACAACTTTAAACTATTCCAGCTTAGTTCTACCCATCAGCCTGCATACATACAGGCAGATAAGAGGTACTGAGAAACAAATCCATAGTCTTCTTTGAAAATGTGACATTTGCCCTGTTGCTATCTGTCCTGATCTTGAGCTATATGTGTGTAATTATTGACAGCAGGGACATCCCTGTACTCTCTGGACTTATTAATCTCTGTCTTCTTTCACAGCCAGAGTCCACCAGGATGACCAGCCTGACTATATTCACTGTTTGTCTTGCAGATTCTCCTGGTATTCCCCCCAGTGCCACTGCCCATGAGTTGTTCCGTGGTTTCAGTTTTGTTGCCCCAGCATTACTAGGAGAAAGTAAACCCCCAGAGAACCCCTTGGACAACCAGATCAGTCTGGCCAAAGTGAGTTTACAGCTGCCGCATCTTTGTACACTAAGCCTAGTGACATGTTGGATATATGTGTTAACATTGTATGTGAGTAGGTATGTGTGTGCTTGTATGTATGAGTGTTTGTGTATGCACATGTTGTAATGGGTGAAAAGTTGTGCACATGTGCTATAAAAGGGTGTGAACATGTTTAATTTGGTGTTAACAGCAGCAGAGAGCATCCTCTGTGTGTGTGTGTGTGTGTTTTGGTTGTGTTTCATTGAAATTTTTGTTTGCTGATGTTGACTTCATCATTGTGTCTCCTCTTATTTCAGCTTCCCGGTGTTAAAGTATGCAACTTCTCTGATGATTATGAAGTGAAAGAGGTGAGTATAGTGGACCATTTGTCAAAGGAACATTTTACAATCAAGCAAGCAAAATTAACTTTATTTTACATCACTGTGTCACTAGACTTCCCCTTTTTAAAATTTTGCATACATTCTGTTCAGATAGGTCCATGTTAGATATTCAAACATAAATTTGATTGCATTTTACAGACAAGATACAAAAAATTAGTGGGAAAACATACAAAAAGCTTTATGCTTGTATTCCACAAATAAGATATTAGACTATTCTGTCTAAAGTTCATGTGCTTTCATTCCACAAAAAAATTTTAAATTTGATTGCATTTTACAGACAAGATACAAAAAATTAGTGGGAAAACATACAAAAAGCTTTATGCTTGTATTCCACAAATAAGATATTAGACTATTCTGTCTAAAGTTCATGTGCTTTCATTCCACAAAAAAATTTTGGTGGAGCACCAAGAACACTGTGTAACACTGCAAAGCTATAGAAGCTAATTTCATAATCACACCATGCATGTTTCTTACTAAGCTGGTCTCCTACAGTTAAGCAACTTTGCACTGTTGGCTCTTCATAATCAGGATTGGTGTATTAGTGGGACCTGATAAAAGTTAAAACACTTAGCTTGCATCATCTGTATGATGTTTCCATGTTCTCTTGGACATGGACATAATACCTGAGTAAAGGAAGTTAACAGTCACTTGATGTATAAAGTGACTAAATCAGACATGACAGTATTTCATGTTCTTGTGTGCATTGAACTTATATTTTGTTTTGTTAATGGCCCAGTGTGCCAGTGTGATGTCAAACTGTCAGATTCCAGAAGTGTATGGTAGGTGTGTGTTAAGGCATGGTGTGTCTTGTGCAGGACATTGGTATTGGGTCCTACTCTGTCTGCAAACGCTGTGTACATAGACATTCAGGGATCAGCTATGCTGTCAAGGTGAGTAGCATTCTCTGCCACACTGTCTGTCTGTCTGTCTGCCCTTCTCTGTACTTCAGCCTTCTCCTTCTGTCTTTTAACCTTACCTTATTTGGACTGTCTGCCCTTCTCTGTTCTTCAGCCTTCTGTCTTTTAACCTTACCTTATTTGGACTGTCTGCCCTTCTCTGTACTTCAGCCTTTTGTCTTTTAACCTTACCTTATTTGGACTGTCTGCCCTTCACTGTTCTTCAGCCTTCTGTCTCTTAACCTTACCTTATTTGGACTGTCTGCCCTTCTCTGTTCTTCAGCCTTCTGTCTTTTAACCTTACCTTATTTGGACTGTCTGCCCTTCTCTGTACTTCAGCCTTTTGTCTTTTAACCTTACCTTATTTGGACTGTCTGCCCTTCACTGTTCTTCAGCCTTCTGTCTCTTAACCTTACCTTATTTTGACTGTCTCTGTGCCAGTTTGTTGAAACAGTTGATTTCATCTTGCATTCAGATCTTGCAAGGCGTTCTGTGATTTGTGCGACAGTGTTATGTTTATAAATGTATTATGTGTTTTCTCATACCGCTTGTGTTTTCTGTACAGATCATGGACAAAGACAAGAGAGACCCCTCTGAGGAAGTGGAAATCCTGCTGCGATTTGGACACCATTCCAATGTGATCACATTACGAGATGTAAGTTGTCTTGGTGTAACATAACCTACAGTTTGTTCCTGGTTTACCTTGATTCTCTTCCCTTTGATGCCATACATTGTTCACTTTGACTCTGTACCTTGTCGTCTTTCTCATTTCTTTATTGATTTTAACTGTCATTGTGCATGTGTGCTTATGTGTGTTGTTGAAAGAATGGTGATATAATTGAAAGTTTAGTGATTCTGTTTGCAGAAGTTGGGAAGTTGTAAATGTTTAAAATGAACACATTAGGTTTTGGCTTCTGGAAGACTTGTCTGTCAGATGCTGTTCTGCCATTAAACCATCAACTTTGAATATACTCCTACCCCAGCTGTTCATCCAGTTAGGTTTAGGGCTTGTTGATTTAGCATCCTGCCATTGGCCTTGTTTGTGGTCTTGTACTTTTCTTAACTGGCTTGAATATTTCAGTTACTGATAATGGTATGGTGTGATATGTGTTTCTTTCAGCATTCACCAAGTAGCCTTTCTCCTGAAACTTTGAGTGCGCTTGTAATTCTTGTGACCCTCATATACTTTGTAATGAAATAACAACATATTCTGATGATCTGCCAGAACAGAAGCAGGTAGCAGGATATAGGTATACCTAGAAATGCATCATTCTTTTGCCGATGCTGTGGTTATGTTCTGGGCTGGGTGGAGAAAAGGGCATGTATATTTGCTCATCTCATTACCCTCGCTTTATAAGATTTCATTTTGTTTCTAGGTGTTTGACAATGGAGGCAAGGTGTACATGGTGACAGAGCTGATGAAAGGGGGCGAACTGCTGGACAAGATTCTGCGACAAAAATTCTTCTCAGAGAGAGAGGCCAGTGCCGTGCTGGAGGTGGTCACAAAGACAGTCGAGTACCTCCACTCCAATGGGGTGAGGGGGCTAGTGTTTTGACTTCTGCAACTGGCATCCTCCATACCCTGATACCTATACCCCCACAGGGTTCTTACAGGGTTTAAACTATGCTTTTAAAAGTCTTTAAAAAAAAAAATTAAAAAAAAGAGAGAGAAGAAGAAATGTCCAGGTTTGTAAAAATTTTAAAGTTTGGTACTTTTTACTGATATAAAGTATACATCACTTCTGTCAGTGATTGTAAAAGTGTGTCAGTGATTGTACAAGTGTAACAGTAAAATAATCAACCTGATTCTAGAATTGATATTGGAATAATGATTGAGAAAAAAAAATCCAAAAGGATCTGTCCAACCAAATTCACCATTCTGTCTATGTGTTAGAGAATGATTCTGTCAAGGGGCACAAAATGGTATTGAAGAGTTTCAGTTTAGTTTCGGTTTCTCATGGAGGCATCACTGGGTTTGGACTAGTACATTTATGCTACACCACATCTATGAGGCAGATGCCTGACCAGTAACATTGTAGTCAGGCCTTGAGTACGTACATATATATTCATGCACCTATCACAGTTGATTCCTTCCACAGAATTTGCCAGAGGGCAACACCTACATTGCCACGGGTTCTTTTTCAATGTGCCAAGTGCATGCTGCACACGGGACCTCTGTTTTATCATATCATTCAAATGACTAGATGCTCACTTTGATTTTCCATTCAAGCTTTGGAGAAAGGGCAAGACCAGGATTCAAAACCAGACCCTCACGGAAACTGTACTGGCAGATAAGCATCTAAACCCTTCTGCCACCTTCCATGTGGCACTGAGGGAGGGAGGTGTGAACAGGTTGAGGTGTTGTGTCACTCCCAGACAGGTGACTGTATCGTGGTCCCCAGGTGGTGCATCGTGACCTGAAGCCCTCCAACATACTGTACGCCGATGACAGTGGGTCACCCGACAGCCTGAGGATCTGTGACTTTGGCTTTGCCAAGCAGCTGAGGGCGGAGAACGGGTTGCTCATGACACCCTGCTACACCGCCAACTTTGTCGCCCCTGAGGTGAGAGCTGGGGACCAATGTGATAGAATTTTGTTTTATTTTTTAAACTTTTTTATTCAAAATTTTACTAAGGTAACAAAAATCTTGCAGACATACCAGGAAAGCTACTGCACAATTTGATGCATAGGCACCAGAAATGTGGCAGCACACGTCTACACTGTAGACTCTGATAGTTTTTTCTTTGAGGTGGGGTAGGGAAGCAAGTAGTGAGAACCACCTTTCAGGGAGGTTTTAGTCTGACATCTGCGGCTGTGTACTCTTATGTGTACTTCACATTATGAGAATGTGTACATTTTGAACATGCTTTTGAAGAGTTGAACATTGTGTGCATGCAGCATTTTTATGGATTGACATTGAAAAGAAAAAAAGAAGAAAACTGCACACCTTGCAAAAGCTGTCGTGCCATGGTGTGGTCAAGGCAGTGATTGTGCATTTTTTTGTTTGGTTTCCTGTGGTGCTACTCTCTTGTTGCTGATCTGGATTCACCCACATTCGCCGACACACAGGTTTATTTTGTTACATTCTGAGTTCCAGAACTGACACCATCCCGTCTCTATGCATGGATCCTTAACTTCTTTTTTGGGGGGTGGGAGGAGGGGTGGGGTAAATTACATAAACCAAGCTTTTGGATTGATTTATGTTAAGTGCTCCTCATTGGGTGCTGACCCCTCATCCATACGAGTGGGGAGTGTTTTCAGTGTGTTGTGGACCAGCTGCTGTAAGAGGAGTGTGTTGTGTGTTAAGTGGACCAGCTGCTGTAAGAGGAGTGTGTTGTGTGTTGCAGTGGAACAACTGCTGTAAGAGGAGTGTGTTGCAAGGAATGTGTTGTGTATTGCAGTGGAACAACTGCTGTAAGAGGAGTGTGTTGTGTATTGCAGTGGAACAGCTGCTGTAAGAGGAGTGTGTTGTGTGTTGCAGTGGAACAACTGCTGTAAGAGGAGTGTGTTGCAAGGAGTGTGTTGTGTGTTGCAGTGGAACAACTGCTGTAAGAGGAGTGTGTTGCAAGGAGTGTGTTGTGTGTTGCTGTGGAACAGTTGCTGTAAGAGGAGTGTGTTGCAGTGGAGCAGCTGCTGTAAGAGAAGTGTGTTGTTTTGCAGAGGAGCAGCTGCTGTATGAGGAGTATATTGTGTGGACCACCTGCTGTAAGAGGAGTGTGTTGTGTGGAGCAGCTGCTGTGGTGTAAGAGGAGTGTGTTGTGTGGAGCAGCTGCTGTGGTGTAAGAGGAGTGTGTTGTGTGGAGCAGCTGCTGTATGAGGAGTGTGTTGTGTGGAGCAGCTGCTGTGGTGTAAGAGGAGTGTGTTGTGTGGAGCAGCTGCTGTATGAGGAGTGTGTTGTGTGGAGCAGCTGCTGTGGTGTAAGAGGAGTGTGTTGTGTGGAGCAGCTGCTGTATGAGGAGTGTGTTGTGTGGAGCAGCTGCTGCGGTGTAAGATGAGTGTGTTGTGTGGAGCAGCTGCTGTATGAGGAGTGTGTTGTGTGGAGCAGCTGCTGCGGTGTAAGATGAGTGTGTTGTGTGGAGCAGCTGCTGTGGTGTAAGAGGAGTGTGTTGTGTAGAGCAGCTGCTGTATGAGGAGTGTGTTGTGTGGAGCAGCTGCTGTGGTGTAAGATGAGTGTGTTGTGTGGAGCAGCTGCTGTATGAGGAGTGTGTTGTGTGGAGCAGCTGCTGCGGTGTAAGAGGAGTGTGTTGTGTGGAGCAGCTGCTGTGGTGTAAGAGGAGTGTGTTGTGTGGAGCAGCTGCTGTGAGAGTAGTGTGTTGTGTGGAGCACCTGCTGTAGTGCAAGATGAGTGTGTTATGTGGAGCAGCTGCTGTTAGGGTAGTGCGTTGTGTGGCGCAGCTGCTGTAAGAGTGTGTTGTGTTGCAGGTGTTGAAGCGACAGGGGTACGATGCCTCCTGTGACATCTGGAGTCTAGGAGTCTTGCTGTACACCATGCTGGCTGGGTAAGGTGGTGGTCAACTTCACTACTCTGCTTTGTTTCTATGCGACTTGACAGTCCTACACACTGTGGTGCATGGTTTCACATGTGTGTCAGAGCTTTGTTTTGTGAGTGTCTGTAGGTGTGTATCTGTATCTGTGAGTGTTTGTGTGTCTCTTAGTGCATGTGTCCGAGTGTGTATGATCAGCTGTATGAAGTGGAAACGGGAGTGGGATGGTCAGGGGAAGGTTTAGCATAACTCGAAATCTGTGTGTGGAAAAGCTTCCTAGAGGCACAGAAGTCATGGCGTGGGAAAATCAGTGAAATAATTTGTGTATCGTTGTCATTATGAGCAGAGGTAGTTGGCTTGATTTAAAATCGAATGTATTACTTACAGAAAGATAGGAGCGCTTTTCATATCAAATCCAGTGAAAATCATACGCATGCACGCGCGCGCGCATGCGCTCGCGCGCACGCACACACACACACACACACACACACACACACACACAGACAAACACAGAGAAATGATAGAAATAACCATTAAAAACAGACTTCTCTACCTTTTCTGGGTTAGATCTGACTGACACACAATGATGGGTTTGTTTTTTTTACTGGTGATATTTAAATTTGAATGGAATGGCACGGTGATGGTACATGATAAGCACAGTAGTGGCATAGTGGTAACATGTCCGTCCACCTAGAAAGTGAGAGCATGCGGATCAAATTCCACACTTGCCAGAATTTTCTCCCCCTCCAGCAGATGTTGAGTGATAGTATGGACGCTAGTCCATCGGATGAGATGATAAACTGAGGTACTGTGTGCAGCATGCTTTTGGCACACAAAAAGGAATTGTTCCCAGCAAAATTCTGTACAAGAATCCATTTTGATAGTAACATGATTACACTTACAGATGAAACACGGGTGTTCAGTGCTGGCACTTTAGTTGGCCCTGCGAAAGTTCGTGAACCCAGGAAGTAGGGCATGGATATAAATAAACGCGGCTGACAAACAGGCCACGCCAGCAGCACTCGCTGTACGCTTGTTCGGCGGTAAATCTGCTTTGTTTCTTTCGCGCATCATCTCCTCGGATGGATCGGAAATAACGACTAAAGAAGTGGTTTTCTAAAAAGAACACAAAATAAGCTTTCCATTGACTCCAAACACAATATGTTTTCTTACACAGCGGTTGTTGCGGCAACGGCTGAAACATAAATGAAGAAAGAGAAGAGAAGGATAAGCAGAAACATGATCGCAAAAATCGTTAAGTTTAAATCCCTCTCTAAGAAAACAGGCGTTTATCACAATAACATCGTAAATACACACAGAACATATAGCATGCCTGCATGCAGATTAGCTTACCTTTTGAGTTGTGCGATTTTTCATGGCAGCACAACAAACGTTTAAATGAACACACTGTAGCATGGTGAGTGCGAGCAGCAGGGGGATGGAGAGCGGGGTGAGTGTCTGTCGGCTTATGGCACTGCCGTGCCCTTCATTCCACGAGAAAGACCAAGATTTTTAAGGTATTAAAAAAAAAAAAAAAAAATGAAACGATGATGTTGATAAAATAATGAAATTGTGTAAATCAAATCAAACTGCACTCCAATAATACAACCAGGAATAGCAATAATTCAACTTTCTGTAATCGCTGCAGGAAATGTGTGGATGCTGTGAAAAGGTGGGAAAAGTGGGGTGGGGGCTGCGGGGCCGAGTGAAACAAAGAAGGCAGTGTCCCGGTTTGGCGCGCGGGGCCAGAAATACCGCGGCGAATGCGCTGGTCAGTGCAGAGTGCGGTGGGAAAGTCTGGCATTAAAAATTTTTTGACCCAAGACGCTAGACGCTGCTCGGCCAACTAAAGAGCCGGATTTTGTGCTCAGCTGAGCAGCCGTGGAAAAAAATAAAAGGGGGGCGGGGGGTGTTTGAGGGAGGAGGGGTGGCACTATACTGAGGCGACACTCTCCTAGGAAGAGCAGCCCAGATTTCACACAAGAAAGTCTGTTGTGACAAAAAGAAAATCAAAAAAAAAAATTATACAATGCAGTACAATACAATGACTATGTTTTGTTGGACAGTCACACCCCTTTTGCTAATGGCCCCAACGACACCCCCAACGACATCCTGGCCCGCATTGAGGAGGGCAAGTTCACACTAGTTGGAGGCAACTGGGACTCCGTGTCAGCACCAGCAAAAGTAAGTTATTGCCAGTGGTAACAATGCATTGCTGATTAACATTGTGGGAGATGGGACTTGCCTTTACCTATAGACATGTCTTCTTCCAGGTGTACTTGCGTATGAGTGAGAGTGTTTTTGCATGCTTTGGTCATCAAAGACAAGCAAGAAAAAGCTCAGGTCAGAAAGGAGACAAAACAGTTTTTATATTTTCTTATACATATACTTTCTTAGCACAGGGGCCCAGAGTGCTAACAGTTAACATCAATATGGGGGAAAATACTTACGAAAATCAGGACCACATGGAAATATAAATGAAAATTACAAACAAGACAAATGCAATGTGTGATTGGCAAAGCACACATACACATCCACACACACACGCACACATAGCAGTTTCTACATAGTCTCATTTACATATTTGCATAAATATGCTACCTCGCACACACACATGTGCAAACACATGTCCACTCTCACGATCTGAGTTCTGTAGGCAGCCTGATTTGCATATGACTTCATGTTTGTAAAGCATTGAGAGCTTGTTCTCCAACCAACCATAGGTGCTATGTAAGTATCCATATAAGCCAGTCAGTGCTGTACAGTGCTCAGAGTTTGGTCTCTGACCAAGGCTAGGTGCTATGTAAAGTGTACGTATCAGTCAGTCCGTGCTGATGGTGGTATGTGTTGTTCAGGACCTGGTGAAGAGGATGCTGCACATTGACCCCACCACGCGCCTGTCGGCCAGCCAGGTGTTGAAGCACCAGTGGATCTCACAGCGCCAGCAGCTCCCTCACCACCCCCTCTCCATACAGGACGCACAACTTGTCAAGGTCAGTGCCTTCGGTTCCAGGGTGGTGCCAAAGTATTGCACTGATCCATAAATGCTACACAACATATTCTGTTTAAGAAAGAACAGAAGGAAAAAAAAGAGCAGATGCTTGAGCTTTTGTATAGACCCATTGTGCTTATCAGGCATTGAGGTCCTGCAGAAGGATTGTGTAAAACAAGATCAGTGTCCTCACCACCTGCCACATCCATTCATACTTACCATTCTGGAATTGCCATAATTATTGTTACAGAAAAACTAAAACATAAAAGTCAGTGACTGTTCTGGATGTTACAACTGTGGGTTGCTTGTCACAGTATAAAAATGGATGGAGGCACCTTTTTTCACAGTTGAACAAACCTGACAGTAAGTTATAACTGAAACAGTATGCATGCATATCAGTGCATATTTGAGAGCATAAGTAAAGTAAAAGTACACTCAAGATCAGTGTATTTACAAGCTTTTCAAGATTTTTGCCTGCACTTGGCTGCTTCTTGTACTGCTCCTTCAACTGCTAAATATGTACAACAACTGTTGTTGTTGTTACCATCCAAAAAAAATATCAAGAGATTGAGTACTCATTGGTTAATAGCCTTGAAAACTAAAAAAAAAAAAAATTTCTAAATGCTTTTGAGGCATGTGAGTTGACGTGGAATGGGTTGTGACTGCGTGTTGTTGCAGGGATCTTTGGCAGCCACCTTCAAAGCCTTCAACACCCAGAACATCAAGCAGGCCACCCTGGAGCCTGTGGGGGCCTCACGCCTGGCCCAGCGCCGTGGAAAAGCCAGACCCAAGTCCTCCACCGCCTTGTAACCTCTGCTGTCCCCTGGGGCACTGTCAACCCCTCCCCCTCTCATGCTCCTTCAGGGCTCAGGGCTGGAACACTGTAGACACAAGTAGAGAGTAGCTGTGTGCCTGTGCGACTGACCGGACGTCAGTGGGCTGTCTGCAGTCTGTAGCGCCTCTGTAGCGCCTAGCATCAAGGGAGTGGGAGAGGGCTGGGAATGGATAGGAGCAGAGCGTAGTCTGATCTCTGTGGAGGTGTTGCTTGTCTCTGCCCTTACCTCCTCTCTCCTCTCTTTCTCTCTTTCTCTCTCACTGTCCCTTGCTCCATCTGTCTGTTCAGTACCTCATTGTCTCTCTCTCTCTCTCCATAAAGGATGCTGCTGTTTTCACATCAACACGTACAGACATGAAAACAGAGACACTCAAGCGTTCACTCACATGTACATACACAGACACATCTGATGTGCATGCACATGCTTATGCATGTACATGCTTGAAAAAAGAAGAAGAAAAATTAAGTTCTGAAAGGCATTTTACCACTTTGTACCTCTTTAAACCGCTGGGTATGCTGTGATACTATTTGAGGACAGAGGTGTATAAAGTGTGATCATTTGTGGACAGAGGTATAGAAATTTGATGGCTATTTTAGGACAGAGGTATACAATGTGTGATGATCATTTGAGGACAGAGGTATTGAAAGTGTGATATCATTTGAGGATAGAGGTATAGAAAGTGTGATGATCATTTGAAGACAGGGGTATATAATATGTGATGGTCATTTGAAGACAGGTATAGAACATGTGATATTATTTGAGGACAGATGTATAGAAAGTGTGATGTTCATTGTAGTACAGAGGTATAGAAAGTGTGACGATCATTGGAGGTCAGAGGTACAGAGAGTGTGACGATCATTGGAGGACAGAGGTACAGAAAGTGTGATGATCACTGGATGACAGAGGTATAGAAAGTGTGATGATCACTGAGGATAGAGGTTTTGAAAGTGTGATGATCACTGAGGACAGAGGTATAGAATGTGTGATGATCACTGGAGGACAGAGGTATAGAAAGTGTGATGATCACTGGATGACAGAGGTATAGAAAGTGTGATGATCACTGAGGATAGAGGTACAGAAAGTGTGATGATCACTGGAGGACAGAGGTACAGAAAGTGTGATGATCACTGAGGATAGAGGTATAGAAAGTGTGGTGATCACGGGAGGACAGAGGTATAGAAAGTGTGATGATCACTGGAGGACAGAGGTGTAGAAAGTGTGATGATCACTGGAGGACAGAGGTACAGAAAGTGTGATGATCACTGAGGATAGAGGTATAGAAAGTGTGATGATCACAGGAGGACAGAGGTGTAGAAAGTGTGATGATCACTGAGGATAGAGGTATAGAAAGTGTGATGATCACAGGAGGACAGAGGTGTAGAAAGTGTGATGATCACTGAGGACAGAGGTGTAGAAAGTGTAATGATCACTGAGGACAGAAGTATAGAAAGTGTGATGATCACTGGAGGACAGAGGTATAGAAAGTGTTATGATCACTGGAAGACAGAGGTACAGAAAGTGTGATGATCACTGAGGACAGAGGTATAGAAAGTGTGATGATCACTGGAGGACAGAGGTGTAGAAAGTGTGATGATCACTGGAGGACAGAGGTATAGAAAGTGTGATGATCATGGGAGGACAGAGGTATAGAAAGTGTGATGATCACTGGAGGACAGAGGTGTAGAAAGTGTGATGATCACTGAGGACAGAGGTGTAGAAAGTGTGATGATCACTGAGGACAGAGGTATAGAAAGTGTGATGATCACTGGATGACAGAGGTATAGAAAGTGTGATGATCACTGAGGATAGAGGTTTTGAAAGTGTGATGATCACTGAGGACAGAGGTATAGAATGTGTGATGATCACTGGAGGACAGAGGTATAGAAAGTGTGATGATCACTGGATGACAGAGGTATAGAAAGTGTGATGATCACTGATGATAGAGGTACAGAAAGTGTGATGATCACTGGAGGACAGAGGTACAGAAAGTGTGATGATCACTGAGGATAGAGGTATAGAAAGTGTGGTGATCACGGGAGGACAGAGGTATAGAAAGTGTGATGATCACTGGAGGACAGAGGTGTAGAAAGTGTGATGATCACTGGAGGACAGAGGTACAGAAAGTGTGATGATCACTGAGGATAGAGGTATAGAAAGTGTGATGATCATTGGAGGACAGAGGTATAGAACGTGTGATGACGATTCCCTGTTGAAGCTGGTTAAACCTTGCTGTCAGTCTGCCCTTTTATCAGTGGACTGTGGTGGTGATGGTGGTGAGGAGACCATGCACTGGCTGCTGCTAGCAACCACTTTGTCCTGAAGGACTCTTGTTCACAGGTCATGCTGCCAGAAACCATGGACCATTCACACAGGGAGAGGGGTGTGGAGGGAGGCGGGGGGCAGCAGAACATCTGTGCTCGTAAATAGGTGGTCAGGAAAGAAGGAAAAATAAGGATCACTCACACTTTTCATGTTGGAATGGATGGATTGTAAAGTGCTGTGAAATGGACGACCAAGTCCTCCCTTTTTGCCCCTGTCTTTGAGTCATAGTCAAAATCATTTAGTAAGGAATGTGAATGGTTGAAAAGTCTTACCCAATACGGGTGCAGCAGAGGTGTGTGTGCGTGTGTTATTCTACAGACACTGACCAGTCTGATAGCTCATGGGGAGGGGTATGTAGCACAGTGTGTACTGGGTGACTTTGAGGAGGGCATGGCCTTACACAATGAAGAATAAAAGGGTGTGGGGAGACTGGACAGTGGAGTTGACATTGAAGGGGGCACAGAGTGGTATGTGATAGATAGACCTAAAGCATGTGAATGTAGGAGGTGCGGGGGGGGGGGGGGACTTGCATTGCATTGTTGAAGACTGAGGAACTGTGTACATAACAAGGCTTCAGCTTTACAGAGCAGTATAAATAAATATATATGTATTGCATGCTGCAGAGTAAAATCAGTGACCACCTGACCCACTTGATCACTTCATATCATAGAATTGGTACAGAGGATGGACGGAGAAAGCTCACTTTCCACAAGATGATTGAAGGAAGAGTGCTCACCTTCCACCAGAAGAAGGGAAAGTACTCACCTTCTACTGGAAGATGGGAGAGTGCTCATCTTCCACCAGACAATAGAAGGGAGAGTGCTCACCTTCCACAAGAGGATTGAAGAGTGCTCACCTTCCACAAGAGGATTGAAGGGAGAGTGCTCACCTCCCACAAGAGGATTGAAGGAGAGTGCACAAGAGGATGGAAAGCAGAGTGCTCACCCTCCACCCGAAAATGAAAGGAAGAGTGCTCACCTTCCACCAGAGGATTGAAGGGAGAGTGCTCACCTGCTACCAGAAGATGGGAAAGTGCTCATTTTCCACCAGAGGATGGAAGAAAGAGTGCTCACCTTCCATGAGAGGATGGAAGGGAGAGTGGTCATCTTTTACCAGAAGTGGAAGGGAGAGTGCTCATCTTCTACCAAAGGATGGAAGGGAGAGTACTCATCTTCCACCAGAGGATGAAGGGAGAGTGGTCTCTTTCCACCAGAAGATGGAAGGAAGAGTGCTGACCCTCCTTCAGAAGATAGAAGGGAGAAAACTTGCCCTCCACAGTGCAGAGGGTTGCAGTGCTTCCCCCTTGATGTGGTAGCACATTACATAGCAGATAGCATGTGGCCGTGATCACATGCGTACTAGGTCACAAACCAGAGAGACAGGTGACACCGTGGGGATGGCCAGACACAGGGACTTCACATGACAGTGGCTAATTCCTGAAGGTCAACAAATATTGTATGCTCAACATTTCCATTGTAGAAGGATATATATATACTTACTAATATATCTTCATATATGTATAATCATCGTGTAACCCTCACTCAGATTGCAGTATGACTTGTCTTTGCTATTATGTCGGGTAACTGGTGTGTATGTGTGTATGTATGCAAGCAGCATGAAGAGGGCTGTGTGGTGAGTGGTGTGTATGCAGACTGGAAGAGATGAGGTGAAAAAAAACCTGTTGATTGTGGAGCACTGATTTGATTAACCTGTGACACTTCAATTCCTGTTTGTGACTGAATCTGTGTGTGCGTGTTTGGGTGGTGTGGGGGTTGGGGGTGTTTGTGACTGAATCTGCGTGGGTGTTTGGGTGGGGTGGGGAGTTCGGCGAGAGAATGGGGTGGGGTGGAGGTGAGAGGGATGTGTGGGGAGGGGGGTGGGGGGGTGTCTTCGATGTTCTGAGCATAATCAAGTGTACATTAACGATGGCTGATGCTGACTGGAAACCTCTTTCATCATATCATGGTGCTCTTTACCTGTGGATGCATTATGGACTGGCTTTATCCTGTTTTCTCCCTATGCTCGCTCTCCACCTTCCAGCAGTGTGCTCATGAAGAGTGTGTCTTGGATATTGCAGGTAACAATTTATCTCACCAATGGAAGCTTTTTTTTCTTTTTTTTTTCCTTTCCTTTTCTTTTCATACTTGAACCCACTTTCTCTTGTAGTGAGATTGCTAGTATTGCATTTATGATCTGCTGTGAACAGATCCTCTTTCCCCTCCCCCCCCCCCCCCCCCCCCCCCTTTTTTTTTCCCTGGGAGAACAATAATTAAACGCACAGTTAATGTTAATGAGAAAGTTTGATATATTCAAAGTTGAAATGTACATGTGTTTATTAACAGATGTTTTTCTTGTTTTTTGTTTTTTCCTCTCTTGGAAAACTCTCAGTTGTTCATAAAGATGGTTGTCCATTGAATGTATACATACCTTTCAGGATAAGAGAAAGAAGTTGCAAGAAGGGGTACAGATTCGTTGTGTGGCTTCATTTGAAAAGCTCTTAATTTAGAATTCATCATACAAGCTGCTTAATTCCTGTATGTATAAACTGATACCCTTTATAATCTTATACAAGCTTTGGAATTTGCAAGTATGAGATATATGAGGGTATACGAACGAATTCACTTTCAGGTCTTTTTCCAAGTTGTGTGACAAAGATTGTAAGTGAAATGAATGCATATGTTCATAAAGGAAATCAGCATAGCGCAAGCCCATTCCTTCTTGTATTTTTAGCAAAGCATGTATTTACATTACAAATGCTTGGCTTATAATGAATAAATACACACACAAATACACACTAAAACACAAATCTGTGGTCATCTGACAAGCTACAAGACTCAGCTTGATCTCTTTTCATGCAAAATCTGGGTTTTTGTCATACACCGATACAGATAATTTTTGGATAACAAAGTACTTTGTCTTCTCTTTCCCGAAAGGCTTTTTTTTTTCTAAATGGTTATTGATCTGCTTTCTGTGGTACTGTTTGAAAATATTGTATTGTCATGAAAAAGTGAACTGTACTGTACTGTTTAATTCTGAAGTTTTATTTACAGGTCTTTATATTGATCACTATCACATCCCTGGAGAGGGGTTTTTACATGCACATTTTGGGTTTTGTTGTCATGCTGCCATTGTTGTCTTTTTTCTCTCCCGAGTTGATTCACACAGGTCTTTATAATGGGGAGGGGAGAGTTGGTCTGGGGAGGAGAGATTTTTTCCAAATATTGTGATTAAAAGGCGGTGTGTACAATGTCTGCATTTGTTTCATGTTGTATTTCTGTTGTCCGTGCTAGTGAACTTCTTTGGATATATGCATCATGTTGTTATATATTCAAGTCCAGTTCTGAATATGGAAACCATTTCTATTGTAGTGAGCATGGTGCTGGTTTCCCAGCTCAAGTTTTGGCTGTGTTGGAAAAGCAGCATTCATATTTCTGCATGGTGACATGCAGTGGAGTTCATAATTATTTTGTGATGTGTTTGAAAGTGAAATATTGTATAAAGGTTTTCAGGCTGCCCTAACTAAAGAACCACAGATAATGGTCTAATGGAAAAAGTCCCGACAAGAATGAATACATTTCTTTTTTTTTTTAATCAGTTTTCTTCAGTAAAATATGGTTAAGAATGTTTAAAAGTTGTTCACAGTTTTTGTTTTCTATTTGATGAACAGTAGTTGTTCCGTTCATGGATCTTACTCCATGTGCTCGCCAATATTTGCACACAGAGAGAAAAAAAAAACCTCTGAAGAGTTAGATGTCTAACAGTTTTTTGTTTTTTTTTGGTGTGTGTGTGTGTGTGTTGGAGTGGTAAAATTACTGTCATCTGCATTTTTGACTTACATATTGACTTGAAAACTTGTCAGGAGTTAAGATGTAAAATTGTTGTTGTTGTTTCTTTCAGGGGGATGAGATTGGGGGAGGGGGGGGGGGGGGATTTAAGTTTGTAAAAAAAATATGCACGGTTGCTTCAACTTTCCAGCAGTTTCTGTGTAAGATTGTTGCTGTTGTTTCATTTAGGGGGATTAGAGGAGCGCCAGATCTTTTTTCTTAAGAAAAAAAAGATTTTTTCCTTTCTTCTTTTTCTCTTTGCATGTTGTAGATTGTTGCTACAGACAACCAGTTGGCACAGCCAAATAATGTTTCCAGTGATTGTTGTACAACTTTTGTGATAACAACAAAACCATCAGTTCCAATCAGAATGCTTGTTTTCTGTCTGTCCCCGATCCCTCAGTTGAGCACATCATTTTTTTGTGTGTGTGGCTTGTTTTTGCTGTTTGAAGTAGAGCTTTAGCTGTCAGGAAAATCTTTGCTTTGTGTTATTTTAACCTCCACTCGTTTTTGGTGGTTTGTTCTGTGCTTGGTTTTGAGCATTTTGAAAACTTTTTTGTTTGTTTTCTTTGCTTTGTGCTTTGACTGCCAGGAGATGAGTTGTTTTGTTGTTTGTTTTTGTCCTCTCTTTATGTGTAGCTAATGTCAAAGTGTTTTTATAGTTTGTTGCCTGGTACATATGTTCTTTAACCCTTGGTGTTCTACAGCTGGAAGAGACAACTCCAGGGATTTTCCTTGGCCAAGTGTGTTATTTGTTCAAGTAAGAATTAAACATGGTTTGGTTTTTGCTGCAGGCACAGATTATAGACTCTTGGATGACATTTGTTGATAAGGTCATACCATTTGAAGGGATGGGGCGGTGTGGGGTGGTTGTAAATTTTTTTTTTTTTTTTGGTTTGGTTATCGTTAGGTGTTAGCCTTCCTGGTCATCTAAGAAGTAAGCAGTGTTTTTACTGTTCTGGTTACAAATAAGATGGGATGGTGCAGGGACAAAAACCTGCAGTTTATGATTCATATACATGTTACTGGTTGTATTCTCTTTGTCGTAGCCTTTCCAGTCAGTAAAAATGAAGGGAAATGGGACCAGGGATGTCATGTGTCTGTTGAGAGCTGTCATTGTCAGATGAAAAGTGAGGTAGGAAGGGAGTTGTGAGGTGGAGGAGGGCAGTCTGGAATGTATGGGAAGGATTTGGGGAATTGGGGGGCGGGGGTTGTAATAGAGAGGGGGGCAGGTAGTCGGGAGAAGGGGGCAGCGAGTGAGTGCCCTTTATTTTACGCTGCCCCAGTTGACTGCACGGCATGTGGTGGCCATTTCTTAGAGGGTGTTGTGAAGTCCAGTTTTAGGACTTCTTCCTGCCAGTGCTTCACCCCTTGTATCTGCCCCAATGGGGTGGTGGTGGTAATGTTCACATCAAGTCATTCAGTGTAGCTGGTCCTTTTCTTCTTTTAGACTATACCTTGTTTGTTTGTAGAGGGGATGGAGATCATGTGTGTCTAGGGAAGAGTTTTACCAACTTGGCCAGAGTATTTGTAACTGTACTATCTTTCTCGACATTTTCTAACCAATTATTTTTTTACCCCCAAACCTTTCTTTAGAAAATCTTTTATGTATTTATTTTTTGTTGTTGTTCTGTTCAGTGTTTGTTTCCACTTCTGTTGTTCTGGTGAGTGTTAATTTCCACCACATATGCCCCTGTATCAGTTGTAATTCAGTCATTGATCAGACGCATTCACTGAGCTGCAGCTCAGTTGTCTTGAGGTTTTAAGATTCTGGCGTCTGTACCACTTGGGTTGTTGGAATACCTACTGCACTGGTCAACACATCCATGTCTTACCTACAACTGACCACCCATCAAGGAACAGTTGTTCTGATGACCCTTCTTTGACAGTTGAGGTCTTTCTGAGATCCTGACAGCAGACAGGTCTCTGTGGCCACGGCATTTTAGCAGCTAGACACACTGTCTTCACCCAGAGTTCAGAGATGTCTTTCGTGGTTACTGGAAACTTGCTGTAGACGTCGGGTTGCCAAACCTTCCTGTGGTCTTCTTGAGTCGCATCAGTTCTGTACAACATGATTCCACAACACTGAACCATGCACAGTTACAGGGAGCAAGTGTCTTTTGATTCTTTACCCATGCCTGGCCGTGCAGTTCAAAACCATATCTGCGTTTGACACCAAATTGATGTTTAAGTTTGCGAGCAATAATGGCAGTATAGCCATCATTTGGGATGTGGCTGACTCCAGTTCTGCATGCTGCTTTTTTTGCTTTTTTTTTTTCTTTTTTTTTTTTTTATAAGGAATCATTCCAAATCATCATTCATTTCCTTTGCTTGACTGCTGCTGTGTACTGAACCATTTGCAAGTGACTGCAGTGATTTGCATGTGTTTCTGCCCTGAATTTTGTCTGCAGCTTCCAACAAGCTGTGCTCCCACTCCTACACCGCACCTATTTCTTCTTTTTTTCTTCTTTTTTTTTCCCTGAAAGCTTGTATCATTAGGTGGTGATGTTTATGTTGCTTGTTTTCCGTAGAATGACAGGTCTTCCCACTGAATGTTACGTGCGTGTCATAACGACATGTTAATTTGTGATGGTGTGTCACTTTGTGCTCCCAAGACATTCTTCTGTTCGACGAAGGTTACCATTGGATTAGCCAAAAAGCTTTAACTTTATTTAGGACATGCATGCCTGCTGAGTGGTAGCATGCGTGATTGTGAATATCAGTGTGATGGGAGAGTGTGATTATCTGTATCAAAGAAATGGAAAACATGCATACATTTTCCATTCGTTTCTTTTCACAGCCTCCTTTCTTGATCTTTATATTTTTTTGGTCATAAAAGATACATTTGTTGCTTTGTGACAGGATGTTGATAATGAAAATGTCAGACAAACCATGTAATGGATGTTCGAGTGTGCATATTATTACATGTGGTATGGTAGGGGCGGACAGGTGAGTGAGCACATGTGGAGGTGTGTTATTTTAACACAGGAAAGAGGGGGATGGGTGGAAAGAGGAACACACCCGACAAGAAAGGCGTGTTCGGATTGGCTCTGCAGCAGTAGTAGCATTTGTCGTCATGGTAACCTGGCAGTGCCTTAAACCTGCAGAAGACGGAGTTGCTAAACTGACTTTTTCTCTTCCCCATTCTGTCTGCTTTTATTCATTTATTTATTTATTCATGCTATCTCGGTCATTACCTATATGAATGTGTTATGACAGATGTCTTCTCTGTTTTTGGCTTTTCTTTTTTGTTAATGATTCAGTGAGTTGCTTGAAATGATTTGTCAGATGGCATATGAATGTGATGCTGCAAATGTTATCCCAATGAAGGGAAAAAGAATTTTTTTTTTTTCTGGACTTTTTCCGTTATGTCACTCTCTGTATAGTTAATGATTTGAATGATAAGAATAAGTGACAACAGAACAAGACACACTTTTGATTCAGACAGTTCTTTACTTAAATGTATGTTTATAAATGTAGACTGTTATTTTATTTTATTGTACTTTATTCTGTTTTTTTAGGGTTTGATTCAGATTACACTGGGTTAAGGCTGTTTGTGTGTTTATCGTGTTCAAGTATGAACACCAACCAAAGGGCAGTGCTGGTTGCCCTCTAGTGGTTGGCCCCATGGTAACTTTAGGCACTCTGACAGAATGTGCCTGATGGTGGCAGTGTACAGAGCAAATTGGGGATGAGTTTGTGGTGTGAAGGTCATGCCATTGAGCACAGACAATGGAAATGCAAAACAGAAATATGAAAAAAAGGAAAAAGAGAATTCATATTGAAATGAAAAGTTGGCACTTCACAATGGGCAAGCCACTGTGGTGAATGCTCATACATTATTATGTTATATACATCAGAAATGAATTTATTTTATTTCAGCTAATAAAGTATTCTGTTTTGATTCAGTCCAACATGATCACTTGTTTGAAGATGAGTATTTCACAATGTTTAAGATTTGTTCAATTTGGTTAGCTACTGAAATTTCAGAAAAAGATAATGTATCAAAAGAAGAAAAGAAAAAAGGTATGTCACAAGGAAGGGAGATAAGTTTCCATGGCTTGATCATTTAAAAAAAAAAAAAAAAAAAAAAAAATATTGGCAGAGGGAAGAATATTGTTCTTAATATAAGAACTCAGTAAACTGCTTGATTTTTTGTCTCTTGCAGTTATAATGGGGTGGTCGTATGTGACGAAATGAAATAGGATGTTTTTTTTGTTTTTTTTAATGTGCGTGTGTGAATTGCTTCAGTGAACAGGGATCATGGTGACTAAATTATTCATGAATATCTTTTTGTTATTTTGCAGAACTTGTGATTGTCAGTCACAGTGAAATTGTATTCATCAGTTTTGAGCATCTGGAGCTATTGAGCAAGTTAAATGCAGAGGATTCGGAAGCGTTAATGTTGTGTTTGTGTGTGTATGTGGGAAGGGGGGTGTATGTATGCTTGGCGCATGTGTGATTACGGTTTGTTTTTTTCCTTCTTCAGATGAGGTCATGAATATGATGATGGTGATGTTACATAATAAAGGTATGTATGCTTGCTAATGTTCATACTTGGACTTGCGCGTGCCTGATCTGATTGGGTGATACTGACTTTACCTCACCATCTCTTTTTTTTTTTCTTTTTTTTTTCTTCTTTTTTTTTCCTGGTTCTCTCTCACCCATGTTCAGTCTGAGTGAACCATGAGGGTGGTGTCACGTGCTGTCAAAGGAGGCTTCTTTGATTTTGTGTTGGTGGTTATTTTAAGTAGTGGACATGAAAATGGGTAACCAGCTTCATTTTTTCTCCTCATATTTGCATTTGTTGAAACTCTTCTTTTTTTTTCTTTCTTTTTTTTTGTGGGCTGAAGGGAAGACATCCAGATCCATATGTTGTTGACACCAGAGGGATTTTTCTCTGGTTGCTTTTCAGGTTGATATATGGATCAGAAACCAGGGGTGGAGGGGGGGTGGGGGGAATTTTTTTTTCTCTTCCTGAGATGTTCTGTAGCTCTGTGTATTTGTTACCATGATAATGCCCTGATGTGGGGTTCGAGGGAACATGAAGGAAAGGGAGGGTTAGCTGGAAGGGACGGATGGGTAGTTTTTTTCAGGTAGGTTTTGATATTGGCGATCCATTGCCATGTTTCTATGTTTGTATGTTCACAGCCAGTACTTACACTGTGTGGAGAAGAACAGACTTCAAAAAGTGCACCTTTTTACCAGTAATGAGTGTGTGTGGGTATGTGTGTGGGTGTGTGGAACTGAGAATATTGTGCTTAAATGTGTATAAAATGAAGATGTAAATATTTTTAAAGAAGCCTTATTGAAATGATGGCTTTTTGTTTCTTTGTGTGGAAGCAGGTGAAATGAAAATGAGAGCGTGAGAAAGATTTTTTTAAGAGAATGCAGACTGTGAATCGTATTCTGTTTTAACAGTGAGGCTAGTAAGTGAAAAGGCTACCAAAAAACATAACAAAAAGCAAATAAAAAAACAAAACAACAGCCAACCAACCAACAGCAACGAAGTAAAAAGAAACCGCTATCCACCCCATCCCCACCAAAAAAGATATATATATATATATATAATATGAAAGAATGAATAAATGTAAACAAAAATCCGTTTTGTGGAGAAAGATAGCTGAAAGAAGTGATGTGTTTCAGACCCTGAGATGCTTTTGTATTGTGTAGTATGTTGCCATTTAACCCAATATTAATTCATAATTTGATTACGTGCATCAGTAAAGGGATGGAGTGACGAGACTTACTGGAAACCTCATTGTCGAGCCTGTGCATGATAGTGTGTTTATAAAAGTATCTCAGGTTACTTTGTCCACAACAAAGTGTTCACAAGTGAGAAGAGATGAAAATTTAAAAAAAAGAAGGAAAAATGCAGGTGGTACCATACATGATGAGGTTTACTTTAAAAACAACAACAATAACAACAAAAAAGGTTTAAAAAGTTGCCACAGCCTTTCACAACCATTGGGGCAGTACCGGTAGTTCATATCCACTGTGTCTAGGGGTCAGCATAGGAAGGTGGGGTCCAGTCCTCTCCTTCCACTGCGTTAACTCACTCCAGACAAATAGTTCTCCCCCTTGCTTTTCCCCACAGACGGCCCATTTGTAAGGGGTTTGGAAAAAAATTGCAAAATATACAAAATACAGAGAAGAAAATGAAACTTTCTGAACTGATTTATTACGTGTTGGGCTATTTAAAAAAAAAAAAAAAAAAAAAATCAAATTTCTCATCTTGTGTTTACAGTTTTGCCATTATGTAGAAAATAATGCCAATTTTTCACCCCAAATCACCATATCCATGCTCGCTTTCTGCACTAAATTCAGTTTCTTTTTTGTCATCATCCACCTCTTCAATGTCCAACCCTTAGTTTGGGGGATTTCAAGTACTTCGACAACACTAAAACGTTGCCATTGCTGCCTTGTTCGCTCAAAAACATTTTGAAAACCTGCTTTGCTAACAGGCTAGCACGTGAACAGACGACCAATCAGTGACTTTGCCAGCCTGTGCGCGAGACGGGTCACACATGACAGGCTGGCCAATCATACCATTCGGTTGTGGAGTGACCCAGAATAGCTCTGTTTGGCTTATCACAAAATCATGTGTACAGTGCCTGATGGATTTTTATTTTTTGAAAATGCTATTCCATTCCGTCATCCAAAACCAAATACATTTTATGTAGGAATGCTCACGCATTCCGTCATCCGGAGAGATTTAAACTTCCCCAAACTGGTCAGGTACCAGTTCACACCTGGTTGGAGTGAGGAAAATGGAGGAAAGTGAATTCCATGAGGACGCCAGATCAGGCTGAAATGTGGTCCCGAACCTTGATTATGAGTAAGTGAACACTGGGAAGTGAAACACCCAATTGAATCTGCCATAATGCCTCCAATCAGTTTGAAAGCAAGGCATTAAACTAATGGAATGAAGGGGTAGTGGTGGTGGTAGTGGGAGCAGATCAAAAGACACAGTCAAACACACACCACACAAACACCTGTAGGCTGAGAGAGAATGCAGAAGTTTTATTTCAAACTTTCATAATCATCACATTTTGATACTTTTTTTTTTTTTTCCAAACAGTACTGAGTAAGGTGGTATTTTTGTTTTGTTTGTTTCCACATACCCATACCACTTCTGACCTTTTCTTTCTTTTTTTCCCCCCTCCTGGAAACTTTCATCCCTCATCATTCCCTGCACTCCCCCCCCCACCCCCCACCCCCACTAATCCCCCCACTCCATCCCCACCCAGCCATCCCCCTTCTCCTTTTCCTCTTTACCTCTCCCTTCTTCAAAAGTTGTAATCATTTGTGTCAAGTTTACGAACATTTTTTTAAAATACAAACTTCTTGATGGTGATTATAAATCCTGATTCCGTGTTATATTTACCTAGTTAATATAGCACAAGCATATGCACAGTGCCTGTTTACGAAACAAAAATTTCAAGTGCACAGCACATGTTCACGAAACAAAAATTTTATTTTATTTGTTTTTAGTTTTTTTTCTCCTGACACTTTTTATTATTGAGAAAAAAAATGTAACAGTCAATATAATTTTCTTAATGAGTGGGAGGCTTTCTTTGGAAACCTAATTAGCTGGAAACCATTTACACACACTCATAAAAATTAGTTCACATTATCAGTGTTCATTTTCTGTTGTATGCTTACCCTTGCATACTCACACATGCACACACATACATACAAATAAAGCAGCAGAAGCAAATTGTGCTTTTACAGTTGTTACATTGCATAAAAATTTTAAAAAACACCATTAAACCAGTATTCCTGCATCTCTTCACTTCTGCCTTCCCAACTACTCCCTCCAAAAAGTCCACTTTCTGTTGTTCTGATTAAATAATGAAAGCCACAGAAAAAGCCCAAAATTTTTATCTCTGTTGAGGAGTGAATTGCTAAAGAAAAAAATCTGGCAAAGCTCAAGTGCTAACACAACAGCATTAGATTTAATTGATACTAATGTGCACAAATAGCTCTTTATCTGAGCCATTTAATAAATTTCATATTTAGGTGTACAGTATCCATCACACATGGTCTCTTTTTTTGTGATCTGAATACTGGATTAAAAAAAAAAGAAAAAAAAAAGTGGTTTGTTGTACAATGAATGAATGAAACAATAATCACTTGTTACTCAGTGTCCAAAAGAGCATGCAAAGTGTATCAATAGGAACATGTAATAAAAGAGTGGAAAAGTCCAAAGAGCAATGATGAAGTAAACAAAAAGTGTCCTCAATGTTTGCTCAACATATTAAAAAAAACATGCATCAAATGTTTCAAAACAAGTGTAATGAAAATCAGTCTCTATAGATGGAATAAAGTTTCAAGTATTCCTCTTGCTCTCTTGCACGCCTACAGTCACACACACATTCTCCACAAAATCAAATGCAGTGTTAGGGTATATGAATAATTATGCTAAATCAGTGCACAAGCAAACAGCTGAACAGGATTCCATGTATCTGTGTGTTGTTACATTGCAAGGAGTAGGACTAAACAATTCCCAACAAACTATAAAGACTTGCCCAACATTCTTGTACCCTTTCACCTGCCCACAAGATAGGCAACTAAAGCTAATTGAGGAACTGATTTTAAAATGCTCTTTACTTAATGTGGGTACAAAATATGAGCAGTGCTTTCCAAACAGACCCACAAAGTGGCATGGCAGTTAAAGCATGTGTGTGTTGAAACTTTTCCCCACTACCAGACTTGGTTGAAGGTCAGATAACTGGGTTAATATCTGAAGGAATGTCACTGCAAAAAAAAAAAAAGGTGACAAACATTTAACCCAGAATAACATTAAGTGTATATACTGCATTGGTATAACATGGGATGATATATATTGTGTAAAATGTATAAGCCAACAAACCACTTGCATTCCATTACCAGACTTAAATGTGGACTGAGAATATCAGGAATAGGCATAAAAAAACACATAAAAAACAAACAACAACAAAAAAACCACACAAAAACAACAAAGATGATAAATGAATAAAAGATAACAACATGAAATAAGACAGTCAAGCTACAAATTTTGTTTTATTTCAAGACTGGGTACATAAGTTGATAATATAAAGGAAAACTGCCGTCACAAATGTAACTGTGTCGGTACTACAAGTTCACAAAGCCTTTTTTTCTGGCACAGGTCTCCAGTGTCTGTATTTGGAATGCCAGCAGTGCCATGTGGGTTTGTCAAAGGTGGACATTTTCCCAACATCTTCTAATCATAATGCACATGCAGGAGCATTCCACATGTGTGAACTTCTTCCCCCCACCATCGCATTGATTGGCATGATAATGCTTGCGCACACACACACACACACTCACACCCCCCCCCTCCCCTGGCCACCCACCTCCCTCCCTCCCCCCCCCCTCCCACTCCCCCCAACATACTTGTGACACACACTTCACACACATTAAGAAATGCTACATCCAGACATGCTTGAACTTTTATAAAGCCTGGTAGTGCTAAAGTCAAAAGAGGAGCTGGGAAAAGAAAAAAAAATCTCCACTAAATGGCATGCAAGGCTTTATGAGAATCCTTATAATCACATAAAATCTCCACTAAATGGCATGCGAGGCTTTATGAGAATCCTTACTATCACAAAAAATCTCCACTAAATGGCATGCGAGGCTTTATGAGAATCCTTATAATCACAAAAAATCTTCACTAAATGGCATGCGAGGCTTTATGAGAATTCTTATTATCACAAAAAAATCTCCACTAAACAGCATGCAAGGATTTATGAGAATCCTTATTATCAAACATATAGGCAGAAGTATATTGTGATAGGAGAAATGTTTCACGTGTGACAATTACGAATCAGAGAATTGAAAAAACGAAAAAAAAGTTACAGAGTTACAGTCTGCACAATGGCTAATGAGAAACAGTGCCTGATACTCTGCACACAAATCACGTTCTTTCTCTCCTTTATATTTTGGTGCTTCTTGTCACAGTTTCTTCACACATTCCTCTGATGGGGCTGGCTCCACCATTTGGTTTGTAGATGTTGTTGTTGCTGGCACTGTTCTCGATCCGGACGGAGGTGAATGGTTCTCTTTCTGCATCTGCTGTGCCGTCTGGTGCGTCCACTTTGAACTCCAGATCCAAGGTTCCATGACGGCGTCTGTTTCGCCGCTCTTTTCTGTTTCAAAAAAAAAAAAAAAAAAAAAGATTTCTCAGACCTGTTTTTGTATAATTTCTAGAATTATAAGAAGTAATTAATTTCACATTTGAGACAAAACACAGGCTTCAAAAAATAAAATAAAATAAAATAAAATAAATAAATAACAAAATCACTGTGGTGTTCACCCTTCATGCTTTGTGAGATAAGGAAACAACTCCAGCTCAACCTAAGAGCTTCAGTTCACAAATGATTGCTTCCCCTTACTCTTCTCCCTGCCTTTATTATTATTATTACTATTTTATTTTTATTTTTTTTAATTCATGCACACACTTTGAACTTAAAGAAGTACTCATTGCATGGACCAGGCCAAGCAGTATGAAACTATCAAACTGATTTATTCTGAAGAATTTTGCCAGGAAAGAGTTTCTTGTTGCTGTGAGTTTGGGCTTTAAAAAAATACATATTAATTTTTTTTTTTTTTTTTTTAATGTGCTATGTGCTTGCTGTTTTTTGGGGCCTCCGTTTATCGTCTTGTTTGAAAGACGAGCACCCAGAACACCACAAAATTATGGTGGGAGGTGGGGGAAGAGGGGTGGTTTGGGAGGAACAGGAAACACTCATGTGGACCTTGGAACCCTTGTTTTTCATACACAAGTTTGGCGTTCTCTCCACTGCTCCACTGCTGTCCCTTCACAGTTCATAATCGTATATTCTAGGTTTCACACAACATATGAAATGAACAAATAATGACGCCAAGAGAACAAATAATTAGCAAATAGTAAAGAGCGGTAACTCTCTCCATTCACAAGGTACACAACTTCAAGACAATGCTGCTTATGTTACCGATTCAGCTATACCACACAGGTAAATAAAATGTACATTGTAACAAACGCAAACACTTCCTAAAAAAAAGTGATCAAAGCTCCGGGCTTGTCCTTATACATATACAGCATACCTTCCAAACATCTTGGCATCCTCCAGAGTCTCTGGCAGGTGCTTGTGCAGAGTTTCAGGCAGCAACAGACACAGGAAGCCGGCCCCGACAGTGGCAGAGCCAAAGACCAGGAGGGGTAGGGCCTGGCCAAACTGACCGCCCACTAAGTCATTCTGCAAGAGAGGGGCACAAATCAGACCCAGATATACAATCGGAAAATATGTAGCCTGAAAAATCTTTGCTCATAACGATTTTATCACTAGATAAGTTTCCATACAAAGCCCCGTTTATGGATACATACTAAAGTGACAAATATATGTTAATTGCATGATGTACAATTACAATATTGATTTAGATCTATTCTATATTTTACATCACAGTACAAGACGATATATAGTTTACTGACAGCATAAATGGCAACACCCAGTTCATCAAGCTCATCAAAATCCAGCGGGTATGTATATGTTTATGCGTTTATAAATATATATAGTGTAATTATGTGTGTAAAAAAATGTGTGTGTGTGTGCGGATTTTTTAAAAATCATTTAATAAAAATTACTTCCTTTTAGTGATGATTTTGATATATCTTAGTATCATTCTCCCTTCAGTTTCTTTTTCTCGTGTGCATAGTTATTTGGATGCGTGTATGTTTTGTAATGGTAAAATGGAAAATCTTGAATAAAAACGTTAAAAAAAATCTCCCCCCAAAATCATACCCTTGCGTACCTTTATGAAATCTCATTAGAACAACGAAACTTGAATCACTTTAAGTGTACATAATGGTCCACTCTAATACACAGGGTTCATTTCTGAGGCCAGTTGCTGTCACTGAAAGTTTAAAACACTCTTCCTGTTCTTTCGGCCAAACTTTGAGTGATTTTTTTCAGCAAAATTCTCAACATTATACACATAAACAAAAAGATAGATAAAGACGTAAATTCATGCTTGCACAAACACGCTAATATACATAAAAAACAAAAACAACAACAACATGAACTAGATGTAGACAAAGACAAAAGTAAGTCATAAATCGGATTCTACAAACCAATGCACTATTCAACCAGCAATAAATCAGCTACTCAACCATATTTTAGTCAGTACATCGGTCTGTCAATCAGCTACTCAGTCATACATTTGATAGGTTGGTAAACCTGCCAGCCAGTACATCAACCTACCCATTCATTCTCTATTCTCTTGCAGAAAAAAACAAACAGGTGACAAATGGCCGTATTCCCTCTATTTTTCACCAAATAAACAATATCATATTGGGAGATATCTTGTCCACACATAGCTCCAGTGCACCCGAACACCAAACCAGACAGCAAACCAGCCAGCAAATCCACGATTCTCTCTTCCAATGTTTATGACTTTAGGACACCTGATACTGTTCATCCACCAATCAGCCAACCAACCACTAGGACACCAAACACTCTCTTCTTCCAGATAAGTCACATGAGGAGAACTCATGACATGTATCTATCTATCCATCTATCCATCCTTCCATCCCTCCCTCCCTCCCTCCCTCCATCAAATCTACTACGTCCATCAGAACAAACTGTGTATTTGTTTACGTTTACTATTGAATAAGACGTCCATCAGAACACACTGGATCATTTACTATTGAATAAGAAGTTCATCAGAACACACTGGATCATTTACTATTGAATAAGACGTCCATCAGAACACACTGGATCATTTACTATTGAATAAGAAGTTCATCAGAACACACTGGATCATTTACTATTGAATAAGACGTCCATCAGAACACACTGGATCATTTACTATTGAATAAGACGTCCATCAGAACACACTGGATCATTTACTATTGAATAAGACGTCCATCAGAACACACTGGATCATTTACTATTGAATAAGAAGTTCATCAGAACACACTGGATCATTTACTATTGAATAAGACGTCCATCAGAACACACTGGATCATTTACTATTGAATAAGACGTCCATCAGAACACACTGGATCATTTACTATTGAATAAGACGTCCATCAGAACACACTGGATCATTTACTATTGAATAAGAAGTTCATCAGAACACACTGGATATATGTTGACGTTTACGTTTGAATAAGCTTTTTGTATAAACCGAGACACCACCAACCACTCATCCAATCCATCCACGTGTCATCCTGCCCCACCCCCCATCCCTCCACACCTCCACTAACATCTCCTTCTTCTTTCTTTCTTCTTTCCGTTACACGACCAACATCGACTTGCCGATGACTTTGTCGTGGTTCATGCATGCTAGGTATTTTCATGTCTCCATAACCCATCGAACGCTGACATGGGTTACAGGATCTTTAGCGTGCGTATTTGATGTTCTGCGTGCGTATACACACGAAGGGGGTTTAGGCACTGGCAGGTCTGACCTGGGAGAACGGAAAATTCTCCACCCTTTACCCACCAGACGCCGTTACCGTGATTCGAACCCGGGACCCTCAGATTGAAAGTCCAACGCTTAAACCGCTCGGCCATTGCGTCCGTCTCTTACCCGTACCCTTCCCTGCCGCTTACCAGATCAGCGATGTAAGGGGAGATCATTCCGCCAAGACGCGCGAACAGGCAGGTGAGGCCCATAAGGGAGTTCCTGAGCAGCGTGGGGAAGAGCTCTGCGGAGTACACATAGATGATGGCGAAGGCCGCTGCCGCTCCCAGCTTGCCCAGCAAAGCCAGAAGGATGGTCAGCCACACCTGCACCTCTGAGGGGATGGACAGACAGATATGGAGTCATACTCCTGATTATGGCCCCGGCCTCTGTTGTTTGGAGGATTTCAGAAACTCTCATATCAAAACCACAACTAGAATTATTGTTATCATTATATTGTGTGTGTGTCCATCAAACGCAAAAATAAGTGTTAACATTCTTTTTACACATACTGTGACACATAGGCACACACACACACACACACACACATACACACACACACATGCTTACATAAATTCATACATACTTATGCATATATATATATATATATATATATATATATATATATATATATATATATATATATATATATATATATATATATATATATATATATATATTCTCTTCCTCCTTCTCCTCCTTCTCTTCCTCTTTCTCCTCTTCTTTCCCTCCTTCTCTTCCTCCTTCTCCTTCTTATCTTCCTTCTCCTCCTAATTCCCTTCCTCCTTCTCCTCCTCCTCTCCCTTCTCCTCCTTCTCCTTCTCTTCCTTCTCCCCCTCCTTCTCGTCCTCCTTCTCGTCCTCCTTCTCGTACTCCTTTTCCTCCTTCTCTTCCTCCTTCTCCTCATTCTATTCCTCCTCCTCTTCCTCCTTTTCTTCCCCCTTCCTCTTCTTGCTCCTCCTTCTCTTCCTCCTTTTCTTCCTTCTCTTTCTCCTTCTCTTCCTCCTCTTCCTCCTTCTCTTCCTCTCCCTCTGTTATTGCTCCTCCTTCTCTTCCTCCTCTTCTATTCCTTCTTCTCTTCCTTCTCTTCCTCCTCCCCCTCTTCTTGCTCCTCCTTCTCTTCCTCCTCTTCTATTCCTTCTTCTCTTCCTTCTCTTCCTCCCCCCCTCTTCTTGCTTCTCCTTCTGTTCCTCCTCTTCTATTCCTTCTTCTCTTCCTTCTCTTCCTCCCCCCTCTTCTTGCTCCTCCTTCTCTTCCTCCTCTCCTACTCCTTCTTCTCTTCCTTCTCTTCCTCCCCCCTCTTCTTGCTCCTCCTTCTCTTCCTCCTCTTCTACTCCTTCTTCTCTTCCTTCTCTTCCTCCCCCTCTTCTTGCTCCTCCTTCTCTTCCTCCTCTCCTACTCCTTCTTCTCTTCCTTCTCTTCCTCCCCCCTCTTCTTGCTCCTCCTTCTCTTCCTCCTCTTCTATTCCTTCTCTTTCTCCTTCTCTTCATCCTCTTCCTCTTCTTGCTTCTTCTCTTCCTCCTTTTCTCTTCCTCCTTCTCTTCCTCCTCTTTCTCCTCCCCCTTTTCTTGCTCCTCCTCGTCCTCCTTCTCTTCCTCCTTCTCTTCCTTCTCTTTCTCCTTCTCTTCCTCCTTCTCTTCCTCCTCCTCTTCCTCCTTTTCTTCCTCCTCCTAAACATCTTCCTCCTCCTCAGTCCTCATCTTTCACCAGGCGAGGTGAGGAGGAAAGGGACTCACTCTCTTCCTCATCCTCCTCCTCCTCTTCCTTCCCCAAGTGGGGTAAGTTTCAGTATTCAGTTTCAGTAATTCAAGGAGGCGTCACTGCGTTCGGACAAATCCATATACGCTGCACCGCATCTGTTAAGCAGATGCCTGACCAGCAGCGTAACCCAACCCGCTTAGTTCAGGCCAAGTGTGTTAATTAAGGGGGCCGGGGAACTCGGGGACTAACTCACCAGCGCTGGCGTAGAGCACGCCCAGCATCATGCAGGCGATGTGGACCACCTTGCGGTCCATCCTGTCGCCATCTTCTTTCTCCTCCTCTTCCTCCTCCTCATTTTCTTACTTCTCGTTCTCTTTCTTCTTCATCTCTTAATCTTTTCCCTTGTCTTCCTTCTTTCCTCCTCCTTCTCCTCTTCTTCTTTCTCCTCCTTATTCTCTTTCTATTCCTTCTCTTCCTCCACCTCTTCTTCCCCTTTCTTCTTTTCCTTCTCCACCTCTTTCTCCTCTCCTTTCTCTTCTTTATCATCGTCTTCCTTCTTCTCCACTTCCTCGTCTTCATCCTCGTCCGTCTTTCCATCCTCCCTCCTTCTTCTCCCCCTTCTCGTCTTCTTCCTCTTTCTCCTTCTTATCCTCTTCCTCCTCCTCTTCCTCTTTCTCCCATTCTTCCGTTTTCTTCCCCCTTTCTCTTCCATCTCCTCATTTGACCTGTCCCCCTTCTTTCTTCTCCTTCCCCTTCTACTCCCACTCCTTCTAAGCCTCTTCCTCCTTCTCAACCATCTCCTCCATTTTTTTTTCTCCTTCTTCTTCTCCTCCTCTCCTTCTTCCTTCAGTTCCCTCTCTTCCTCCTCGTTCTCCGCCTCCTCTTTCTCCTTCACATCCTCCTGTCCCACCCCTCCTCCCTTCTCATTCTATTCCCTCTACTCCTCCTCCTCGTCTTCTTTCTCACTCCACTCCACTCACCAGCGCTGGCGTAGAGCACGGCCAGGATGGTGGAGAGGCAGGCACCGCCGCCGAGCATCATGCAGGCGATGTGGACCACCTTGCGGCCCAGCCTGTTGAGCAGCATGACGCAGCCCAGATAGGCGATGACCTCCACCACCGCCATCAGCTGGAAGTTGATGTACACGCTGCCGCCAAGGTTGCCCGAGTTGAGGCTGAGCCCGTAGAACACCATGGAGCACACCAGCCTGCCAACACACACACCACGGAGAGACCCGGGGGTGAGAGATGGGGGGAAGAGGGTGTGGTGGGGGTCAGGGGGGTGGTAGGAGGTGTGTGGGAGGGGGTCAGAAGGGGGGAGGGCGCCCGGGGGGTGGGGGGGGGGGAGGGGTATACAGAGAGACAATGACGAATGACAATGACGAATGTTTCATTGGGGGGAAGAAGGGAAAACTGTGAGATTCTTTACGCCATGCCCTCACACACACACACACATACATACATACATACATACATGCATTATAATAAATGAAATAAATACATGACAAGACAAGTCGGTTAATTAATAAAGAATAAATGGATTGATGGATGAATCAAAGTGTACATTTTACGAAATATCATGAAAATCATCTGAAAACAAGTACGATGAGGAAACTCTTCGAACACACACGTGTGTGTGTGCATACAGGCGTCATCCATATGCACTCAAATACACAAGCAAGCACGCACGCACACACACACACACACACACACACACACACACACACACACACACACACACACACAGAGTGAGAGAGAGAGGGGGGATAAAGAGAGAGAGTCACGGAGAGAGAGAGAGAGAGAGAGAGAGAGAGAGAGAGAGAGTCACAGAGAGAAGGAGGAGGTAAGAAAGGTGAAGGAGAGAGATAGTGATAAGAGGGGAGAATGTGGGGCGATGTGTTGGAGAGAGGTGGGAGAGAGAGAGAGAGAGAGAGAGAGAGAGAGAGAAAGTGTGTGTGAAAGAGAAAAGGAGAGGGAGGGAGGGAGGGAGAAAGAGAGAGAGTGAGTGAGAGAGAGAGAATGTTTAATAGACAGACACAAAAAAGAGAGACAGACGGACAGACAGAAACTTAACATTACACACACACACACACACACACACACACACACACACACACACCTGCACACCCTCACCCCCCATCCCCTCCCCCCACCCCCCACCCCCCCAACACAAAACACCCACTCACCAACACATACATATCACACGCCCTCCCCCAACAGTTCCCCCTCCACCCCCGAACCAACCCAACCCCCCACACCCACCAACACACACGCACCCCCCCCCCCTTCCACACACTCCACCCCACCACACACCCCACCCTACAACACACCCCACACTAACACCCCACGCCCCATACCCACACCCCCACAAAAACCCCAAATCACCAGTCGAGGCAGAGGATGGCAGTGCGGACGATGAGCACGGGCGAGCCGAAGATGTGCCAGAACCTCTCCTGCCCGCAGACCTCGTCCCCCCACACCCCCCCACCCCCCTACACAAGCCCCCACCCCACCCCACCCCCACATAAACCCAACTCACCAGTTAAGGCAGAGGATGGCGGTGCGCACGATGAGCACGGGCGAGCCGAAGATGTGCCAGAACCTCTCCTGCCCGCTGACCTCGTCGAAGGTCTTGTTGTCGAACACCTTCTCCGGAAGCTGGACCCCGTTCACCCGGGCGGCGTGCCGGATGATGGCCTCCGCCTCCTCGTCACGGCCCCGCGCCAGCAGCCAGCGGGGGGACTCCGGGATCAGCCTGTTTGGGCAGATGGGCGCAATGACCGCTGGACTCTTCAATCTCGGGTTCGAATCTCGGTAACGGCGCGGTGCCTGGTTGGTAAAGGGTGGAGATTTTTTTTCCTATCTCGCAGGTCAACAAAATGTATGTTGCAGACCTGCTAGTGCCTGAACCCCCTTCGTGTGCAGACGGGCTCAACAGCCGAGTGGTTAACGTGTTGGATTCTTCAATCTTGAGGGTCCCGGGTTCGAATCTCGGTAACGGCGCCTGGTGCGTAAAGGGTGGAGATTTCTTCCGATTTCCCAGGTCAATTTAATTTATGATGCGGACCTGCTTGTGCCTTCCTGAACCCTCAAGGTCTCCGGGGATGAGTGAACAACGCAGAAATAAAATAACAAAAAATATTAGCTGATATAAATGGTGGATTTCAGTAAACTGGTCAAGGGCCGGCAGCTAACTGGTGGACTACAGGATCAGCCTGTTTGGGCAGTGCAGTGTCAGGGCGGCCCCCCGTGCGTTGAAGAGGTTAAAATATGGTGAGATGGGTGGGGAGAATTGTTGGGGAAGTGGTGGGGAAGTTGGTGGCGGGGTTGTAGTGGTCGTGATGGTGGTGGGGGGGGGGGGGGAGGGGAGTGGTGTGGCTGGTGGTGGTAATTGTGGTAGTGGTGTGGGGGTAGGGTGATGGTGGTGGTGGCGTTGGCGTGTGCCTGTGTGTGTGTGTGTGGAGGAGGGGGGATTGCGGTGGTGTGTGTGTGAGTGTGGGGGGGAGGGGTGTTGGGGGGGTGGAGAAACGGTGGTTGTGGTGGTGGTGGTTGCGGTGGTGTGGTGGTGGTTGTGGAGGTGGTTGTGGTCTGTGTGTGTGTTGGGGGGGGGGGAGGGGGGGTAACGGTGGTAGTGGTATGGGGGTAGTGGTCTTGGGTTGGTGTGGGTTTTGGTGGTGGTTATGGTGGTGGTGGTGGTGTGTGGGGGGCTGTGGTTGGGGAAGGGGGAAGGATGGTTGTGGTGGTGGTGATGGGGTGTGTGTGTGGTGGGGGGGGGGTTATGGTTGTGGTGGTGATGTGTGTGTGATGTGAGGGGGTTGGGGGGGGGGGGCGAGTTGGCGTGGTTGGTGGTTGGGGGTGGTGGTGATGGTGGGAGTGGTGTAGTAATGGTGGTGGTAGTTGTGTTGGTGGCGGTTGTGGTGGCGGTTGTGGTGGTGGTTGTGGTGGTGTTTGTGTGGCGGGGGAGGGAGGGGTTGTGGTGTGGTTGGTGGTGGTGGTCGGTGGTGGAGGGAATGGTATAATAATGGTAGTGGTTCTGGCGGTGGTGGTGGTGATGATGGTGGTATTTTGTGGTGTTGGTGATTTGACGAGAGGGGTACATGACCAAAATGACACCATAACAGTATAACAACAACAACAACAGCAAAAGGAAAAAATATGGGAGGCTGGGTGGAGGGGGTAGGGGTGGGGAGTGACGGGGGGGGGGGAATAGGACCATTATCAATATCACAACAGTAAAACGACACAGACCTGGGGCCGACGGGCGCAATAACCGAGTGGTTAAAACGTTGGACTCTTCAATCACAGGGTCCCGTGTTCGAATCCGCCAGGTCAACATAATTTTGTTGCAGACCCGCCTGTGCCTGCCTGAAATCCCCTTCTTGTCCGTATACGCAAGCAGAAGATCAAATATGCACGTTAAAGATCCTGTAATCCATGCCATTGTTCGGTGGGTTATGGAAACAAGAACAAACCCAGCATGCACATCCCCGAAAAAGGAGTATAGCTGCCTGCATGGCGGGGTAAATGAGCAAAACGGTCACACATATGAAATATTACACGTCTATGTGAGTGTGTGCATGCGCCGCGTGACTGAAACATGAATGGATGACGCAAGAAACGAATGATGAGCGCCCCAGTTACGACAGCTGTCAGTCAGCTTCACCCGACTGGGCAGCCTGTTTTGAAAATGACTCTGTGTTTGTATAGTGCTTGATTTAAGCCTGGTCTCTAAACGAAGATAGGCGCTATATAAGTATCCATATCATCATCATCGTCGTCATCATCAACACTTAAAGCACCCTTAAAACGGAGTATGGCTGCCTACATGGCGGGGTAAAAACGGTCATAGACGTAAAAGCCCACTGGTGTACATACGAGCGAACGTGGGAGTTGCAGCCCACGAACGAAGAAGAAGAAGAAGAAGATCACTTAAAGCATAGAACACACACACACACACACACACACACACACTCTCTCTCTCTCTCTCTCTCTCTCTCAAACACACACACACACACACACACACACACACTCTCTCTCTCTCTCTCTCTCTCTCTCAAAACACACACACACACACTCTCTCTCTCTCACAGACACTCTCTCTCTCTCTCAAACACACACACACACTCTCTCTCTCTCTCTCTCAGACACACACTCTCTCTCTCTCTCACTCTCTCACACACACAAACAAACGAACACAACAACAACAACAACAAAGAACAAACAACGAACAAGACAAAGGGTTCAGAAGGGGCAAGCACTGACCACCAGTACAAGAAGAGGAGGAGGACGGGGAAGGACACGATCATCTGCAGCTGCGTCCAGTCGCGGACGACGTAGGCCACGCCCCCCAGGAGCATGACCCCGCACGACCAGAACATCTCCACCACGATGCCCACAAACATCCGCTTCTTGGGCCCCACCAGCTCCATCCCTGACAACGACAACGACAACGGCAATGACAATGACAATGACAACGACAATGACAACGACAACGACAATGACAACGACAATGACGACAACAACAACAACGACAACAACAACGACAACAACAACGACAATGACAACAACAATGACAACGACAACGACAATGACAACGACAACAACAACGACAACAACAACGACAATGACAACGACAATGACAACAACGACAATGACAACGACAATGACAACAACAATGACAACAACAACAATGACAACGACAATGACAACAACAACAACAACGACAACAACAACGACAATGACAACGACAATGACAACAACGACAACGACAATGACAACGACAATGACAACAACGACAATGACAACAACAATGACAACAACAACAATGACAACGACAATGACAACAACAACAACAACGACAACAACAACGACAATGACAACGACAACAACGACAATGACAACGACAATGACAACAACGACAATGACAATGACAACAACGACAATGACAACGACAACAACGACAACAACAACGACAATGACAATGACAACAACGACGACAATGACAACGACAACAACAACAACGACAACGACAACAACACGTTATGGTGTTGGTGACGGTGGAGGTGGTAGTGGTGGTGGTGGTGGTATAGGTGGTAGTGGTAGTGGTGGTGATGATGGTGGTGGTGGTGGTGGTGGTGTAACAGAATGGAATAGAACATTTCATTGTCATAAAACCCTAAGGTTTATAAAGACACAATAAAACACGAACATGAGCATATTATGAAAAGAAACATTCGTGAACAAATTTCGCCAGCCTTGGCTGTAATTCCTGCATAAACAAGTATCTAAGCTTAATTACCCAACCACTCCCTATCAAGCAATAAATAATCAACAAAACTGGATAGACCTATGGTGGTGATGATTACGATGTTTGGGGCCTGACTGTATAGCTCCATATCATAGTGAGAAAAAAGGAGATTCAAAAGTCAAAACTTTAATGTTCAATGATGAAGATTTTAGGTATGGTCTTCCACCTTGTCCCTGTGGCAATAACAACATCAATGACAATGACAATTAAAAATAATGATGGTATAATAATAATGATAATAATAAAATTAATAATAATAATCATAATTAAACGTTTATCAAGTTATCGTAATGCAAGAAGGTAATAAAAGAAACATAGACATGTGCGCGCGCGCGCATACATATACACGCACGCACATACATACATGTGTATTTTGATTGTATTTTGATTTTTTTTTCTTTCCTTTTGCTCATTTTTGCTTCTCTAGATTTATTCACTCTTTTGGGCGAGGGCTAGATGTAAACAAGCATGTCACTTGCTTATCTATTACCCTCGATAATAAAGATATTGTCTTGTGTTGTCTTATCTTGTCTTGTCTATCTATGTATCTATTATATGTCACATCCATATACTTGTCTGTCAGTTATGATCTGCTCTCTCACCAAGAACGAAGATGACGAGGAAGAGACCGGAAATGGTGAATCCCGTGATGCATCGCAGCACGAGGTAGACTACAAAAGATGGTGACCAGGCCACGGCAATACTGGAGGCGGCATGCAGGGCTACCATCGCCATCAACGCCTGTTTACGACCGATTCTAGAAGAAGCAGGTTTCAGAATTTCAATAGCTTTCACGACCACCACCACCACCACCAACAACAACAACAACAACAACAGCAGCAGCATCAGTAGCAGCAACAAGAAGAAGAACAACAATAATTGTAACAATAACAAGAACAAGAAGAATGATGATGATGATATACTACAACTGCAACAACAACAACAAGAACTACTACTACTACTGCTGCTGCTACTACTACTACTACTGATATAGAAATAACAACAACAACAAGATAAAGAAGAAGAAGAACAACAACAACAACAACAATAATGAGAAGAAGATTGATTGATTGATTGAATCTTTAATGGGTAAAGAATTAGGCACAGTAAAGGCCTTTTTACAATTCTGCCCATTTAACGACATAAAAAATAAAGAACGAACGAGACAAAACATAAAAATAAAGAAATAAACTGAAATAAAATAAAATAATAAGAACGACGAATAAGAATAGGAACTTGAATATTCTATTAAAGGTAACAAAGCGATGAAAAACTGGAACAATTGGTACATTACATGTACATAGGTACTTACACACACACACACACACACACACACACACACAATTATAAAACAAGCAACAAAGACATACGTACACATTCACGCCCACACACTCAAACACACACAAACACACACACGCACTTACTGTTCACACATACACATACATTCGATTTTTCATTCAACATGGCATGGCAACTAGTGGACTGAGTACAAGCAAGCATTTGCAAAAGACCGCGAGTAGGTTAATCAAATGTATCGAATAGAAATATTCTTATCTTAGTTTTAAAGAGAGATATGGCTGGAATTTGACGACATGTCTTTGGAAGCATGTTCCATTCGATGCTTCCATTAAATGAGAGACTCATCTTAAGAAGAAGAAGAAGAAGAAGAAGAAGAAGAATGATAATAATAACAATACTGCCTTTCCGTATAAAACATTTTCTATTTCGCTATATAGTGCAATACCCAACCAGTTAAACGTGCATTTAAACCATAAAACGGCAACTTACATGCGTAACCCAGCACAGCCACCCAACCAAAACACTCAAACACAAACCTACACAACTTCCCACCCACCCACCTGTCCCCACCCCCACACACAAATCACACACACAACTCTCATTATACAACACACAATCGAAATGATGATTCACATCTCGCATCACAACACACCAACGCCAGTTCAAAAGTACTGAAAATTATATTGTAATTGTAGCTTCCAGCCCAAGGATTTGACGAAATCACCAACAATAGCGCGCGCGCACACACACACACACACACACACACACACACACACACACACACACACACACACAAAAGGAAGAAAAAAGAACTCACATATCGGCGATGATGCCAGTGGTGATGGCTCCTAGCAGAAGACCCCCCATTAGCACCATACGGGCGTGAGTCCGGAACAGTTTCTTGTCACAAACCAGGTCCCACTGAAACCCATTGTTTTCCCATCAAGTTAGCGCTGTGAGAAATGGTGAGGAACGTCCCTGACAACTGACATTGAACTGTGTAAAATAATATACTAGTTTGTAGCTGGTTTCTACCATTATGAATACAATGAGAATTTGTAATTTGAGAATTTTCTTCTTCGCTGCCTTTTCACCAGTTTAGCTTTAACCTTCACACTACCCTTATACTGAATGTAGACCTCACCAGAGCCTTCAGTCTTGTCAGAAGAAAGCAATTGTTCAGGTGTCCAGAAAGAAAAGACTGTTCAAATAAAGGGACTAGTTGACGGCATGTGATCACAGCAACATGAGTTTTTAAATTTTAAATTTTTTAAAATTATTATTCGATATAGAAACGTCTGGCCGCTTACACACGCCCAGAGGAGTTAAGTAGGGCTGCATCTCGAAACCCGTATTGTTTGACAGCTCTCTCTCTCTCTCTCTGTCTCTGAACAGTTTAAATGTAATGGCTGAACAGTTAATACACTTTATTTCTGGTGCAGCACGGGCACACGCCAAGACAAGAATTCCCCAGTATGTTCCCCCAGGTTTGTGTTCCCCAAAATCTACTTTCAGTTTGGTATGGGCTTCCCAGGGTTTATGCTCACTCGGGTGTTAGTTCCGCAAATAACATTTTCTGGGTCTTCTACTTCTATACTCACCTGTTTTGACAAATAACCACCGCTGACCACTGACCACTATCTAAAAGTGTATGTGTGATGAAACAGACATGAACCTGGGGACACAAAGACCTGTGGAAATATAGACTCGGGAAGACATAGACCCGGGGGAATACAGACTTGAGGAAACAATAGACCTGGTAAACATGGACGCACCATTTCTTTATGGGGAGAGAAAATTGGTCTAGTAGGCGAACAAAGACCTGTGGGGCCTTACACCTGTGCGATTATAGACTGGGGGAAACTTTCATGGGGAAGTACAGTCCACGGGGAATGATTATAAACAAATAAAGACATAATCCGCTATCAACAGAGACTGCAACCAATCGCGGCGACATCAGCAAGCTTTGCAAAAGGGCT
>NC_134898.1:19953511-19973511 GCF_041734735.1 Babylonia areolata
AACCTATTGATAACGCTGATATATTAATATTCATTTCGTCTATTCTAAAATGGAACAAAATGAAAAAAGTTTCGCAACGATTTTATGGACATGCTGTCATTTATCATATTTTTTACGCTCCTGAGGTGGTGTAACTCTGTATGTAAATCCACGTTCTTTTTATTCATCACGGAAGCGAGGTGGCGCTGTTTCCATTCAGTAGTTTAGAATCACTCACGGCACGCTTAGGGCGTCTTTTTACATGATTAGTCACAAACTGCATAAAAAATACGGTATGATTTCGCAGCGTAGTTAAATTAGAAGAAAAAAGTGATGACATGCTTGTTGTCACGCCAAATCAAGACAATTTTCCAACTTTTCATGCTGTTGTCTTGCCGTACTCTAACACAAAGCTTGCAATCTGTTTGGCTGATCTCATGTTGTTTCTGACTGCATTTGAATGAGTGAGGGGGATGTGGAACATTCAAGCTCTCTCTCTCTCTCGTACGGGGAGCTCTTTTTCTTCTTCTGCTTCAAGAGCAGCCAGGTACTTGGCGTATGAATATTCTGGTGCCACGTAGTTCACTATGTCCACGAACATGAGTTTTGGAATGGCGGTACACATATACTTTGATCGATTATTGGACGGATATCGATCGCTGGATGTAGAAAAGCATATGCATTCTTATTCCACTTCCCTCACAAATATTAAAGTTCGTTCGTTCGTTTGTTGAGTCAGTCGCCAGAAGTCTATATGTTTGTAGCTTTTGTGGGACGCACACCCACACACACACACCCATACCCCCCCCCCCCCCCCCCCCCCCCCCCCCCCCCCCCCCCCCCCTCACACACACACACACAAACACACACGTAATGTGTGAAGTGGTAGCTTAAAAAAAAAGACAGTATTTTGGCAACGTACCTCCTTGTTTACTATAACCTTGGAAACGACGAACTCTATCATTGCTTTTGCGCCGGGGATGTCAAGGCGCACTCACCTGTTTCTCTCTCTCTCTCTCTCTCTCTCTCTCTCTCTCTCTCTCTCTCTGTCTGTCTGTCTGTCTGTCTGTCTCTCATTCCCTCCCTCTCTCTGTATGTCGCTCGCGTGCCGGTGCCCTCGATAAAAGACTGTTAGTTTTCTTGATGTCATGATGGAGAAGGTAAATGGGAGAAACAATGGGGTGGGGGTGTGTGGAATGTATAGGAGATAAGAGGGTTGGTGGAAAAGGCAAACTGGAAGGGGGTAAACGGAAAAAGAGGAAGAGGGGTGGCCAGGGGTGGAGATCATCATACAGTAATTCGGGTCATCCATGGGGTAAGAGGGGGTCGGGTGGTCCAGCGGATCGCCGGTCACTTCAATCGATTTACTGATTGACCTATGGTCTGCTAATGAGGGGTATGTTAATGATCAAACCAACAGTACAAACTTGAGCTCCGCCAGCTCACTTTATATTTCTGAGCTGGATGTAAAAAAAAAAAAAGAAGAAAACACCCGCATATGCATGTTTATTCCACTACTCTCATTAAAACAAAGTTGGTTTGTTCGTTCAATCAGTCGCCACGTGTTTGTAGGTTTTGGGACACACACACACACACGCGCGCGCACACACACACACACACACACACACACACACACACACACACACACACACGCACGCACGCACGCAGGCACGCACGCACGCACATACACAGTCTTTTCAGGTCTGTCATATTCAAATTGTATGTACACACACACAAACAAACACACACAAACAAACACACACACACAAGCAAACACACACACACACACACACAGCGAACAAATCGTCTGATTTCAGGGCGTTGACTCTGAGTTTAGGGTTACTAGGTCAAATCAACAACGAGATCATCTTCTTTGACAAAGACAACTGCAGTATATAAGTGGGACGTGTCTGTTTCCCTGGCATTGAGCCACAGTCACCGGTTACAACAACAGGCGCTGACGCGTTTCGTATCGTGTTGTGTGAATGTTTGGCACGCGCGAGGAGAAATACCGACCCGATGTTTATCATGTTTTTTTTTTCTGGGACACAGGTGAAAAATTCACCAGCCTACTTCGCCGCATGTTTTTTTGTTTTTTTTAAGTGGTAGAGAGGTGAGACGGTCCTCTTTCCTGACACTGTTTGGAGCTCCGTGGCCTAGTGTATAGTTTATCAGGATTACTAAACACTAAGGTTTATTCTTGGGGCATATCAATTATTAATTGATATTATTCATAGTTCTAAAGTCGCACAGTTATCCCCTTATGGAGAGTTACATTACATAATATTTGATCACACCCCTTCCAGAGAAACCTCAGTTGAAATTAATTAGTACAATGTGCTTAGCATTCCTCCCTTTAATCTCAAAATCAGTGTCGCTTGAACAAAGGCGTATTCATGTATGAAACCATGTAGAAAGCAATGGGAAACATTACCACATCATCCCTGTCCATGGTAACAAATACTGATTCCAGAAAGTATCGTTTAGTCGTAAATAATAGGTTCTCGGTTTGTTTTTTTGTTGTTGTTGTTGTTTTTTTTTGTTTTGTTTTTGTGTGTGTGTTGTTTTTTTGTTTTTTTTTGTTTTTTGTTGTTGTTGTTCGATTTTCATGAAATTATCATTCTTTTCTTCTTCTCTTTTCGAGTCATGACATTGATTTCACCGGGGGGTACCCGTTATGCCGCCGTCCCGCTATGCCGCCGTCCCGTTATGCCGCCGACCCGCTATGCCGCTATCCCGCTTTATTCCCTTTCGCTTTTCATCACATGCGCGTGAAAAGTGATATATGACAGTAGCAGTTTTCACAAATGACGTATATTATGATGTAAACACTGAATGACACTAAAACTCGCCATTTAGAGGCGGGCTCGTGCAAATGCAAACTAAATGATAAAAAATATGTATTCAGGACAAATGTAATACTTTCAATTTTCTACATTTTTAATGAGAAACAAAACCAATAACAAGCAAAAAGAAAAAAAAAGTGTGCTAGGAACGAATTTTAAAGGAAAGTTTCTTGTACAGATCATTTCTCCACTAGTATCTATAGCCCCAAACAAGGAAATGGCGGAAACAATCTTCTAATGTACTGCAAATGTAAAATGCCCTGGTACCGAAAGGGAATAAAATCATATTACCGCAGACCCATTGTCAAACAATCTCTCTCTCTCTCTCTCTCTCTCTCTCTCACACACACACACACACACACACACACACATACACACACACAGACACATACCCAATCACACTCAAAAAGAAATAAAAGATCATAACAACCAATGTTTGTCCCAAACAAACTTTTTTGTGACAAAAGACAATCCGTAAACGGGTCGGCACAACGGGTCGGCGGCATAGCGGGTCGGCGGCACAACGAAGTCTAAGGTTTGCTCTCTTCCTTTTCTCTTCTTTCTCTCCCTTCCGTCTTAGTCTTTCCTTCTTCTTCTTTTTATTTTATTTCATTTTATTTCTTCTTTCTTTTCTTCTTCTTTTTGTTTGTTTGTAAGGACATGGTGAAAAGATTTCATGTTATTACTTCACCTTCAATAAAACCGGGCACTAAAGTTCCACTTCGGTCGCTGTCTTTCTGTACACAGTGTGGTACGGATACTTCTGTCAGAGACCACGCTCTACACACTTTACAAACACCTGTTCCTCCCAACCCAAAGAAAAAAAACGAATTTAATTATGTTAACAGTTCACAAGTTCAAACGAGACACGAGCTTTATTGAATAGAAAATACACACACACACACACACACACGCCTGCGGGTTAAACCTGTCTGTCCCAATCCATCCCTCTCCACTGCCCCCAGAAATCAAGGCACTGTGAGCATTGGAACATTACACACAAGCACCTTTTGCACACATCGTACATACAAGCAGCAGCAACAACAACAACAACAGCAAAAGAGAAAGTAACACACATACAGCTGACTTGCCCTGTTTTTGAAAACGTTGATGATGACCTGTTTTTTTACCACAGAAGGTGAAGGTGCTTTCACCTGATTTGGAGGTCACTGGGTCAGCAGATCAGGTCAACAACAATGTGTTGTCTGATCTAGTGTGATGTTTGGGGAAATCACAAACACGTGCGCGCGCGCGCGCGCCCACACACACACACACACACACACACACACACAACACACACACGCACACACACACACACACACACACACACACACGTGGAGACGATTAAAGCTTGGTCTCTGACATAGGAGAGGCGGAATATAAGTATTCATCATCATTATTATCATTTACAGCGTAAAACAACAACAACAACAACAAAACAAAGGCAAACGCACACACACACACACACACACACACACACACACACACACACACAGAGTACAAGGTCTGTCTGGTCGTTGCAATTTCATACAGTCTAAGTCTTCAACCAATTCAGTCGCAAGGGGCTTTGGTATCATTGAATATGACATTCAAACTGTATAAAATGTACAGACTCGTCCTGGTGAACTTGATCATGTTCAGTAGAAGGACAGTGGGTGACATCAGACCAGAGTAGAGGATAGGTCAGTAAGAACTGCTTTATCTATTATTGTATTGTATTACTCTTTTGTCACGAGAGATTTCTCTCTATGAAATTCGGGCTGCTCCTCCCGGGTGAAGCGCGTCGCTACACTGAGAACGCCACCCATGCATACATACATACCTACATACAAACCTACATATATATATATATATATATATATATATGTATATATATATATCCCCCCCCCCTCCCCCCCTTTCTTCTGCCTGTAGTGTCATTTGTTTTCCTATCGAAGTGGATTTTTCTACAGAATTTTGCCAGGGACAACCCTTTTGTTGCCGTGGGTTCTTTTTTTACTTGCACTACGTGCGCGCTGCACACGGGACTTGGTTTAACGTCTCATCCGAATGACCAGCGTCCAGACCACCACTACTCAAGGTCCAGTGAAGGGGGAGAAAATACTGGCGACTGTGCCGTGATTCGAACCAGTGCGTCAGATTCTCTCGCTTCCTAGGCGGACACGTTACGGCAAGGCCACACTCCACCATCATTCACAATTTCCAAAACATTGTTCTCCACCCCATCCCAACATTGCAATGTTTTTAAAAGAGAATATGTGAAATGCTTTTATTTGAGAACATATGTTTATTACTCTTGTTTAATCAAGTTATCCGCGTGTGTGGGGTGGGGGGTGGGGGTGGGGTGCGGGGGGGTGCTGATTATCTGGTTGTGGTTTTCCGCAATTCATCTTTATTCTTATCTTATCTGTCTATTATAATCAATGTGCAGTATAGTAGGCTATGTTTATAATTATATTCAAATAATGTTTCTTAATTCTTTCTGTTTTTACATTAAGAACACTAGTTATTACCTGCAGTGTGTGGATGTATGTATGAAACGATGTATGTGATATTTTTTACATTTGTATCTTCGTAATATTTGTAGGGGCTGTTGTTGGCTTTTACAGTTATGGTCCCCATGTTGTTTACTTGTCTATGTTGTGATAATGCACCTGACCAAATTTCTCCAGTTGGAGATAATAAAGTTATTCTTATCTTATCTCCTTTCCGACTCTCAATTTTTTTTTTTCGATCATGAACTCAGACCTTCTTTCATTTAACTTATAACAATTTTCGATTTGAGCTGGACGGAGGGGGGGTTTGGGGGGTTGAAGCATAATAATTTTATTATGTTGAGAATAAATCAGAAATGTAAAATCTGTGCGGGTCAATTTGAGGGTGAAGGGTATGTGGGGGGGATCTGGGCATTAAGGAGCAGTTAACACATGTTCAGCGAGCATTGTCTTCGGTCTCAGCTGAATGAGAGATAACGAATGACGAACTTTGTTTATTGACGGAAGCGGTAAAAAGAATAAATGGTTATTTACACCCACCACCCCCGAAAAAAAAAAAAAAAAAAAAAAAAAGATAGAAAGAAAAGATCACTGGAAAAGAAATTGGGGCCGGGAGAGAGAAAGAGAGAGAGAAGAGAGGGGGGGGGGGGGGGGGGGGGGGGGGGGGGGAGTGAGGCGGAGAGACATCGAAAGGAGGGGGAAAAGATAACTGTGTCAGTAGTATCATTTTATTGACACGGAAGCGCTGTTGACACTCGACTCATAACTCCATCGACACGCACCTCTTCTAATCAGCATTACCCCAAGGACAAATCTAAAGCACAGGTAACTGTGATGCACTGTATGCAGGATTTTTTTGATTTTTTTTTTTTTTTTAGGGGGGGGGGGGAGGGGGGGGGAGTCTACGAAGCCCCACTCCATTCATCAACCGCGTGACCGGGTAGTGACTTGAGCGTGTCTCAGAAAAACGGAAGACAGGTCGGTGTAACCCTCTCAGACTACCCCCCTCCCCTGCTGTAGTTTTTACCCCGCCGGGGGGGCAATCTGGGCTGGCTTCGAATTGACCTTTGGGGTAATTTTTTTTTTATATATATGCCCGGTGAAAATCAACCCCACTCCATCCAATCCTCCCTTTCACCCCTCTCCACCAGTTGGAAATTTCCGCTGTTTATAGGGGTTTAACCGAACTATTAAAAACAAAAACAAAAAAAACAACAACAAAAACCCAGTAAGGTTGTTCTGGGTTAGTCTGTAATGACACCCCTACGTCATTTTTTCTCCAAACATGGGGGCGGTCTATTCTAATAGTCTGCATTGATTCTAACATGGCCTCCGGAGCTCATTTCAAACTCGCCAACAATGACCCCCATCAATATGATGATGATGATGATATGAATACTTATATAGCGCCTGTCTTCGGTCGGTGACCAGCACCAGGCGCTTTACAAACACAGAGTCATTTGCATAACATACTGCCTACCTGGGTAGAGCTGACTGACAGCTGCCACTGGGCGTTCAACGTTCGTTTCTTTGTCATTCAATCAAGTTTTAGGCACGCGCACATACCCTCATACAGACATGTAACATTTTACGTTTATGACTTTTTTTTTTATTTACCTCGCCACGAAAGCAGCCACATTCCGTGTGCATGTTGGGTATGTTCTTGTTTCCAGAACCCACCGTGCGCTGACATGGATTACAGGATCTTTTACGTGCATATTTGATCTTCTGCGTGCGTATTCGTACGCACACAAAAAGGGTTCAGACACAAGCATGTCTGCATACATGTTGAGCTGGGAGATCTCCACCCTTTACCCACCGGTCGCACGGATACCGAGCTTCCAGGCCTGTCTATGATTATAGACTCCCGGGATTCGGGCTATCCGGGATCGCCAGATCTGACCCCTGTGTAAAAACCAATGGGGAGGGGGATCGGGGAGTACGAAATACCGGTAGTTCTCGTAAGACAAGTGCGCCAGACACTAACGCAGCTTGACAAGAACGTGTCAGCACTGCGCCAATTTTTTCTTTTCTTTTTTTTTTAAACCGAAGAATATGGGTCACAGCTGCAACGATGAATAGACACTTTTTTGGGGGTGGGTAGGTGGTGGTGGTGAGAAGGTGGGAGGAAGGGGAGGGGGGGTTATTGGGGGTATTGTCCTCTGCAAGATGACTTCAGGTCAGACCACACGTTGACCTGACCCAGTAACCTGAAGAAAACATGCCCAGCTGGAATGTATTCTCTCTCTCTCTCTCTCTCTCTCTGTGTGTGTGTGTGTGTGTGTGTGTGTGTAAGGCGGACAGACAGAGAGAGAGAGAGAGACAGAGAATCTGTATTTTCTGAGAGAAACGATGGAGAGATAAGGGCAGATTCGTGATCAAATTTAAACACATTTGGAATTAGTTGCAAACCTTGAATATAATTTACATTTTTTCCTACATTGAGAGATAGATAGGCAGATAGACAAACAGATATAGATAGTTAGATATATAAACAGACAGATGTATAGATAAACAGAATGATATATAGAGAAAGTGAGAGACAGACAGGCAGACGAATAGGTAGACAGAGCGAGACACAGATGGACATATCCTTCATTTTCAACACTTCGTATTCCTTATTCTCAAGACTTTATTTTGGTTTATTCTCAATGTTTTCGAAATACAGCAGTGTTTTAATTGTAAATACTGAAAGTGAGTGATAATAATTTGTTCATTTCTATTATAGCTGATCAACAACTTTAAGTTTTGACCTGGAATAGAATAGATGTGCTCATCGACTGGTTCCAATCGTATCATGTGAAGAGGACAAATGTCCTAAGCTTGTGTAAGTCCGGACATTTGTCCTATTGTTGTCCGCATGGATGTATATCCCTGCCGGTCAGTTACACTCGGGAGTTACGTGGCATCATGGCCAAACAGCAAAGGGGTAAATACCCTTCAAGATAACAGTCAGATGGTCTCGTTCCTGGACACACGCTCTTGCGGGTGAGACGATAAACAGAGGTCTCGTGTGTAGCATGCATTTAGCGCACGTAAAAGAACCCACGGCACGGCAACAAAAGGGTTGTCCCTGCAGGAAAAATCCACTTCGATTGGAAAACAAATACAACTCAAGCAGAAAAGAAATTTAAAAAGGAAGAAAAGGAAAGAAAAAGAAAAAAAAGAAAGAAAGAAAAGAAAACGGAATCACAAACAAACAACCAAAAAAAAAAAGGTTGTCCCGAAGGCATTGACATATTTAATGACCGATAATGAAGCACGGCATGCTTGCATCCACTCCAAGGACCCCCCCCCCCGCCCCCCCGCCCCCTCCCACCCCTCCATGTCCCCCATCCACCCCCAGAAAGGTTTCCTCTTCACTGCGTCTGCTTTGACCTAATTCAGCAGATTCGTTTTTTTTGTGTTTTTTTTTTTCTCTCTCTCTTTTTTTTGATTTTTTTTTTCTGACACAGCGTTTCAAATGTGGTCTTCTTGCACTCTGTCTGGTGTGTGTTGTCATGCTGAGAGTATGTAGGTCAGTAAGTGACTGCTCTCCAGAGGAAAATCCCCAAGGATAATTATCTGCCGACATGAACCCTGCTTGTGACTTAAATTAATGCAAGGGGTTTTCTGAGTAGTGTCTCTCTGTCTCTGTCTTTTTTTTGTCTCCGCTGTCATACTGAAGGTGCAAGGTCAAGTCAGTGCACACTTTGTTACTTTGACAGTCCCCCTTCCATACTTTCTCCGAGGTAAGCGATTGCACAACCCTCCCCCCCCCCCCTCCCCAGCAGTCCCCCTATCCCCCAGTAACCCCCCTCGCCCCCTCCCCCCCCCCCCCGTACCCCCCGCCCCACGCTCCCCCTCACCCATCCCCCCCCCAGTCAGGAACCATAACTGTAAGCAATGGAATGGATTCTCTCTCTCTCTCTCTCTCTCTATATATATATATATATATGTATATATATATAATCTCTCCATCCCCCCTCTCTTTCTCTCTTCTCCGTGCTCTAATTGAATGTCTTCTGTTTGCTATTTACCTGTCTGTCTGTCTTAGACTCTTCTCTTGCTCCACATATGTTTTTAATTATGTTCCTGCGCTATGACTTTTTTGTTGTTGTTGTTGTTGTTGTTTTTTTGTTTTTGTTTTCACCCAAGACCTTCTAGCTTCGTATGCCTGTCTGTATATCCCCCTGACTGTCTTCATTTCCTTGAGGTCTGCTAGTGTATAAACTCTCTAGTATTGTGTACTGAAAGTCATGCACGTTCAGTGCAAAAGTTTCAGTTTTCATTTCTCAAGGAGGCGTCAATGCATTCGGACAAATCCATTATAAGCAACACCACATCTGCTATGGGTTTTCTCTCTCTCTCTCTCTTTTTTTCTCTCTCCAGGCCTGACTAAGCGCGTTGGGTTACGCTGCTGGTCAGACATCTGCTTGGCAGATGTGGTGTAGTGTATATATATATAGATTTATCCGAACGCACTGACCCCTCATTGAGCTACTGATAGTGACACTGCAAGGTAGATGTCTGACAGCAGCACTAATCAACGCGCTTAGTCAGGTCTTGTGTGCATGCTTATATATTTGTGTACCTATCAGAGTGTAATTTCTTTTCACATAATTTTGCCAGAGGACAACACTCTCGTTGCCATGAGTTCTTTTTCAGTGCGCCAACTGCGTGCTGCACATGGTACCTCGGTTTATCGTCTCATCCGAAAGACTGCATGGACACGCAGTTTGATTTTCCAGTCAAACTTGGGAGAAAGGGCGAGAGCGGGATTCGAACCTTCACCCTCACGGACTCTCTGTATTGGCAGCCGAGCTACTTAACCATTCTGCCACCTTCCTCAGTTCAAAGACTGGGAAAAAGAAAAAGAAAAAAAAAAGAAAAAGAAAAGAAAAGAAAGCATAACAGTGCTTATCTATCATGATCCAAACAAAAGAATTTATTATTACTTTTTTGTTGGCTTGTTTCCCACCTCTCTCTCTCTCTCTCTCTCTCTCTCTCTCTCTCTCTTTCGCGCGCGCGCTCTTCCCCCTTAAAACAACAGATGCCCCTAGACTTCTGTTGTGAAGAAGAAGGAGGAGGAGGAGTGTCGGAGATTAAGAAGAAGAAGAAGGAGGATAACAATAAGAAGAAGAAGTAGTAGAAGAAGAAGAAGAAGGGGTGAGGAAAAGGACACGGCAGTACAGTACAGTACAGGTGCTTGACAGACCGGTCGCTGAACGCAGCACAGAATTCGGTACAGAGCACGTGCAGCACGTATCACCATTAGCGGCTGTGACCGACATGTTGTTCTCAGGCCTGCAGACACTCACTGTGAACGATCCCATGCGCTGTGCCGCTGTGCCTTACGAGAAACGTGGCTGCTGCTTTGTTGTTGGTGTTGTGTTTTGGTTTCTTTGTTTGTTTGTTTCTGCGTGAAACATTGTTCAACCTCTGTATATTTGAACGGGGGGGCCATCCCTAATGTTTCCCCAGGTCTGTGTTGCTATGCTTCTCGCCAAATTTACATCCCACCAAGGCCAAACCCCCAACCCCCACCCGACCTCCCCGAAGTATATGTCACCATCCTTCGCATCCTATGTCTTTGTTCCCCACAGTGTACATTTTCTGGTCTCAGTTTTCACCAGGCCCTTGTTCCCTCAGGTCCTTGTTCCCCCAGGTCTTTGTTCCCCAAGGCTTTGTTTCCCCCAGGTCTACGTTCCCAAAAGTCTTATGTTCTTCCAGTTTACTTTCAGCCAGGTCTAAATTGAAAGACACAAGACCTGGGCACCCTTTCGGTGAAACTGCCCTTTTTCGAGAGAACAGACACAAAGATAACGTCGAAACGAATATACATTGTTTACTTGCCCTTTTCAACTGGTAGCCTGAGCAGCACTGACTTGACGTTGTGTGTGTGTACCTTATGAATGGAGAGAGTTACTAATCCTTACTATTTGTTAATCATTTCATCTCCTGGCCCCGCCCCTCCCCCACCCCCGCCCACACACACACACATCTTCCTCTTGCCTCAGTCCCTTCGCCTCTTCACTTCTGTCCCTCCCCCTCCCCCTCCCCCACCCCCCCCCACTCCCGACGGCCCCATCCCCACCCCCTCACCACTTCTCTGACAAGACAAGACAAGACGTGTTTATTTCAGGAAGAAACGCCCGTGGGGACACATGGAAAGGCCACGAAAGATCAATGACAATGACATGATCAATGTCATGACCAATGACATGACTTGGGCAATGATCACGTGCCTGATTGTAGTTTGTGCTCTGGCACGCTGAAGACGGATCCATCCGCTGTATAGGTCACGACGTCAACAACGTCTGGACATGTACATGTGCTCATCTGCGTGGGGTTGGTTATCTTGCACCCCAGTGACCTGGATGAACTGCTGCATTTACGTACTGCTTCACATCAGCTGTTTGAAGTGGACTGCCCGATTAGGGTTTGACCTCCTATCAATATGAAGGGTGAGGACTTCATGGTATCGGAAGCTATGGACACTATTTATTTTAGGCCTGACAACATTATTTTGACTTCTTTTCTTTATTGACAACAAAATTATACTGATATAATGTGTACGAAGGATTACTGTGTTTTTAATCAATACATTTAACGCATATTTGAAAACATGTTACAACATATTGAAACATGGATTCCACGTTCAAATCTTAGTTCTGCGAAGTTCCATTCTTATTAGCTTTTTGAATGAAGTCTGAAAAAAATAAAAACGAAACTTGAAAGAGGCAATGAAGCATATATATGTAGCAGGAAGAGAAGAAACATATTCGTGGGTGTCAGAATAATTACCAAATAATACACGTCTGATGACATGAATATGATATATTTCTGATACATTTCTACAACCGTTTCTTGTATCGCTTGCGTGTGTATGAGTGCGTACACATGTTTGTCTATGTGCGCATTGCATGCATGTGTACATGTATGTATGTTTATATGTATGGTATGCATGCATGTAGGTATATGTTTGAATATATACATATATCTATGTGCTGTGGCACAAACGGAAAGGTGACAGACTTCTGACTCGGTGTTCAATGTTCGTTGTGTGTGTGTGTGTGTGTGTGTGTGTGTGTGTGTGTGCTACTGTATGTCTGGTAGACCATTTTACGTTGCTTGTATATAATTCGTTGTTTTCGTTGCATAAAAAAAACAACAACAACGAAACATCAGAATGATTAATATAATTAAAAGCGTCTATGGATTTTTTTTTTCTATTCTCCTCATTATTTTTTTGTCTGTTCACAAGAATTTAGTCATAAAAATTTCTTCTCTTCTCCGTGGTTTAGTAAAATAATATTATTATAAATAATAAGATGTATATTTTTTTTTGAAAGGTCAATGGTAATTACTCTTCTCCTATTTGCTTTATTGTCTATTCATAGCAAGGCAATTCATTCAACGAAATTTCCTAATCCTTTCGTTTGTTTATGTCTGCTGACTTTAAGGTACTTTAGACAACGAAATTTTAGACTTCTCACATGTTCATTATCAATCCATGAACGGAGATTCAGTGAATAGAAATGTCTCATCCTATTCATTGGTCCAATGTCTGTTCACTAGTGACTAGGTTGTTTTGTCAATGAATAGTTCCCGCTCTTCTCACTGGCGTATTGTTTGGTGATTCTGGAAAAAAAAAGGGCAATATCTCACTCTTCTGATTGGTTTATCGTTCATTCGCGACAAGGTGATCAAAACCCCTTCAGTGCCAAGGGTTAAACAGTAGAAAGTGGTGTTTCTGGTCATAAAACATTATCCAAAGCAATAAGCCTAAAACTGAGAAAATGATCCGGAGATATACCACTCTGGACAAACTGTGTGAATTTTTAGCCCTCCAGAGCTATTTCTCTTTTCCCGATGACGTCATCAGTGGCGTCACTATGCACGTACGTAATACATTTATGGCAGTCAAGGGGTTTTAACTCTCTCCATACGAACGGCGAAAGAGACGACATTAACAGCGTTTCACCCCAATTACCATCATCAAAATATTGCAAGCGGAAAGCTCTTATACTGAAGACGTGAATGTTGACAAAGAATACCACAATTCTGACGACGGAAGCTAAAGGTTAGATCATTGAGACAGCCACTGGACATCCGAGGGGTCTGTGTAGAGGAGAAGAGGACTGGCCGTACTGAGTGAGTTAAGACAATGAACACTTCTCAGTCTCCTCACTGACTGTCCATTCCCTTTACAAAGTGATTCAGTCAATGGGCAACCTTAGGTGCCTTTGTCAATTCCGCATCGAAGCAGCATGTCTGTCATGTCAACATCGCCTGGTATAACAGTTTCAGATTGTTTGTTTAACAGAGGCGTCGGAGCGTGTGTGGAATGATCCATTCAAATACACTACACCACACTCGCTTAAAATGATAATTAAAAAAAAAGGGGGTGAAGGAGGGAGGAGGAGCAAGAATGAAAGAGATGAGGGAGAATTTCGCATTGAAATGAATAAACTAAGTAACTAGATAAAAAAAATGTAAATGAAAGATTAACATATGGTGTCACTAACACACACACACACACACACACACACACACACACACACACACACACACACGCACGCACGCACGCACGCACGGACGCACGCACGAACTCGCGTGCGCGCACGGACACATTTGCAAAAAAACTTATACAATAATACACTACTCACACATATCTGCACACGAATACACACACATGCACGATAACTAAAACTGGATACACAACCACATAATCCTAGATTATGTAATCCTAGACCAGTCTCTTTCCTTCCAACAGCACATTTCGAATATCTGTAAAGTTGCCTATTTGGAACTGCGTAGAATCAGCTCTATCCGCCACTATCTCTCAACCGATGCAACCAAGACACTTGTATGCTCTCTGGTTCTCTCAAGATTGGATTACTGCAACTCTCTTTTGGCCGGCCTTCCCAAATATCTGTTAGAGAGACTCCAACGAATTCAGAATAACGCTGCCAGACTCATTTGCAGAGCTTCTAAATTTGACCATGTTTCTCCTCTCCTTCAGTCTCTCCACTGGTTGCCTGTTTCTGATCGAATAGACTATAAGCTATCCACTCTGACCTTTTCTGCAGTCAATGGATCTCGCCCCAAGTATCTTTCTGAACTCCTCCATATCTATACCCCGTCTCGCCAGCTCCGCTCTTCCTCTGATACTCGACTTCACGTCAGAAGTAAGACCTATAGACACAGATCGTTTTCTTTTCAATCGCCAAAGACGTGGAACAAGCTCCCTGATAACCTCCGTCATTCTGATTCCCTCGCATCTTTTAATTCTCGTCTCAAAACTCACCTCTTCCCTCAGCAGTAAGTTCAATTGCGGCAGGTCCACTTCCTTTGCGTTAGCTGTGCTTGACTATGTATGTATACATATGTATGTGTACATAACTACATGCATGTATATGAATGTGTATTGTGTGCGCGTGCGTTTATGTAAGTGTGTGCCTGCCTATGTGTGCGTATGTTGTGTGTGTGCGCGTGCGTGCGTGCGTGCGTGCGTGCGTGTGTGTGTGTGTGTGTGTGTGTGTGTGTGTGTGTGTGTGTGTGTAGTCATATTTTGGTGTGTGTATGTAACATAGATGTAATGTTTTATGTTAACAAAGCGTTTTTGTAAAGCACCTAGAGCAGATTTCTGGATAGTGTGCTATATAAGTATCCATTATTATTATTATTATTATAAAAAGAAACAAAAACCAAACATGTAACCCGATCAATCCAAGTCTGCCCTTTTCTGCCATTGCTATAGTCTCACACCTTAAGAATTTGACTGGGATTGACTTTATGGAGAAAGGGCAGAGAGAGAGAGAGAGAAAGAAAACGAGAGAGAGTGAGAGACAGAGAGACAGAGGGAGGAATGAACGATACAGAGACCGAGACAGAGAGAGAGAGAGAGAGAGAGAGAGAGAGAGAGAGGAACGAACGATACAGAGACAGACAGACAGAGAGAGAGAGAGGAACGAACGATACAGAGATAGAGACAGAGAGGGGGGAGAACGAACGATACAGAGAGAGAGAGAGAGAGAGAGGAACGAACGATACAGAGACAGACAGACAGAGAGAGAGAGAGGAACGAACGATACAGAGACAGACAGACAGAGAGAGAGAGAGGAACGAACGATACAGAGATAGAGACAGAGAGGGGGGAGAACGAACGATACAGAGACAGAGAGAGAGAGAGAGAGAGAGAGAGAGAGAGAGAGAGAGGAACGAACGATACAGAGACAGAGAGAGAGGGGGGGGAGAACGAACGATACAGAGACACACACAGAGAGAGAGAGAGAGAGAGAGAGAGAGAGGAACGAACGATACAGAGACAGAGAGAGAGGGGGGGGAGAACGAACGATACAGAGACACAGAGAGAGAGAGAGAGAGAGAGAGAGAGAGAGAGAGAGAGAGTGGAACGAACGATACAGAGACAGACAGAGAGAGAGAGAGAGAAAGGGAGAGAGAGAGAGAGAGGAACGAACGATAGACACACACACACACACAGAGAGAGAGAGAGAGAGAGAGAGAGAGAGAGAGAGAGAGGAACGAACGATACAGAGACAAAGAGAGACAAAGAGAGAGACAGAGAAAGAGACAGAGGAAACGAAACGAAACGAAATGAATTTATATTCAATTACAGTATTGAAATAAGCACAACTGTTTAAAAGAAAATTCCCCAGAGACTGAGAAAGAGAGAGAGGAGAGACGAAAGAAAATGCAGCAGAACGAATTTATATTTCATTACAATAGTGGAATAAGCACTACTGCTTAATACATCTTTTCCTCGGAAAAAGAGAGACAACGAGAGAGAGACACAGAGACAGACAGAGAGAGAGAGAGAGAGGGGAAACTACGAAACGAAACAAATTTGTATTTCACGAGGGTAAAGGAATAATCACAAATAATTCCCCTCCCCCCTCCACCCCTCCCCCCCCCCCCCCACCCCCCCACCCCTCCTTTTTTTTTTTTTTTTTTTTAAAGCCTAACAGAACAGATATTCTGCTAACAGGGAGAGAAAAAAGTCGGCAACATGAACAAACAAACAAACAAACAACAAAACACAACCAGTTATCCAACCAACAAAAGGAGGCGAAGAAACAAACGTTAAAAAAACAACAAACAAATAAACGAACAAACAAAAAACACCATCATCAAACACACATAAAAGCAACAAAGAACAGAAACAGAACAAAGCCAAAGCTAAAAGCCGCAAAGACACACACACACACACACACACACACACACACACACAGGGGGGCGAGAGGGGGGGCATGTTACATCACCTGTGGAAAGGAACCCCCATGTTGAAGACAGAGATCATGACCTGGATACCACACGTCATGGCTGCCGGGCTGAGCAGGAAGAACACCCTCTTCTGGTACCGGCCGAACTCCCCCAGCTGGGCCGTCAGCTCGTCAAACTTCATGCTGACTCTTGGTGCTGCCTGCTCCCCACTCTCTTTTCTTTTCTTTCTTTCTTTCTTTCTTTCTTTTGCCTTGGAGAAACTCGTTCACAAACTGGTCATGTCCTTTCGGATTAACGTTGTGAGTGCCGACTGATGTGTGGGTGTTGTTGCTGTTCTTTTTTATTGATGTTGATGTAGTAGTAGTAGTAGTAGTAGTAGTATTGCGTCCGTTCTTTTTACTGTTTTTTTTTTTTTTTTCCTTTAGTTCTTTTTTTTCCCCTTTTGATGCTTTTATTTTCTTTTACTTCTTTTTTTTCAGAGAAAGGTGCCAGAGTCTTTCAACCTTAACAACTAGAATTTTTTTTTTAACTTGCGAAGACGTGCTGTAATTTTTTTTTTTTTAGAACAGGTGATGAAATTCCGGAACAAGATGCAGAAGTCAGTATATGTTCGGTGAAAAAAAACAACAACCCAAAAACAATAGCAACGGTTGTTTTTTTTTAGATACAGTTGTTACTGCGCATACAGAGATAGAGAAAAATAAAGGAAAGAAGAAAAAAGAAAATCCGTCCAGGACCTAATAATGTGCCACCTAGGGTTTGAGCCTACCCCACCCAACAACACCCAGGTCCACGATCAGACTCCAGATCCACAGACCTTCCCGGAGAGCACAGGGCAGCAGCAAGACAAGACGTGCGGAAGCCGCGACAGAGCCCGGTCAAAGTGAGAGAGGATGACGACTTCACGGCAGATGATAATATAATGACCTCATCAATGCTCGTTTCTTTCCGGACAGTCCCGAACACGCGGTCAGACAGTGGTGTTGCAGGGGTCGTCTGCTTCTCGAACGACCTCGCGTTCGTCACACTGATGATAACAGATGATTGTTGATGACGCTTTGGATTCAAGCTTGCGGCTTTTCAGTCAGCGATAAGAGAGAGCATTGTCCTCTGCACTCTATCGAAAACGTTTGCCTGCGGTGCACAGTCTATCTGTCACGTCTGCAAAAAGAAAAAGGGGTGGGGTGGGGGTTGGGGGACCCCGCCCTTTGACCTCTCCCACACACCGGGTCCCGAAAATAACCTGGTGGAAATCTTTCAGCTGGAAAGTTACCGGGTTGTGTCTGCTATTGCACACAGGAGGAGTTGAAGAGGATGAGCCACTTGTGACAGCAACAGGGTGACATAAAAAGTAAGGAGATTATGGACAGAAGTCGTTGAACTCTGGTGGGTTGTGGTATTCTTCCGGAAAACTGTGCCGCCTTTTTTGCGTTTGAAATAACGACGTTCTCTGCAAAAAAACAAACAAACAAACAAACAAACAAAACCCAACAAAAAACAAACAAACAAAAAAACAACAACAACAAACACACACACAAACAAACAAACAAACAAAAATAGTAAGAGATGGGAATTTTATATCAACCTGTCGTCAACTTAAAGAGAGAGGATTTTTATATCAGCCTGTTTGACGAACAGACAGGAATTTAGCAACAACCTTGATGATGAAGAAACAAGTATTTTATATCGGCGTGTCTGATGCTTGCCTCTGGATAAAACTGTAACTCTGTAACGTTGAAGACGTGGAGAAGATGTAGGCCCAACTTCTGCTCGGTTCTTGACCACCAACAAAGCCACAACACTTCGTGAACCGATAATGATTACTACGGATGTGCTTTACTGGATGCAGAGGCGCTGCAAACCGTTACTCGTCAAAAACCTGTTCACTTGTTTTCTTTTCTTGTGGGAAAGCCACTCTTTAAATAGGAGGTGAGAGCATGAGAGAGAGAGAGAGAGAGAGAGAGAGAGAGAGTGCCATGTTGTTTGTTTTTTTCGGTCGTATCCGGTTATAACTGGATCATGGAGACAGGCATACCTGTTTGTCTGCAGCGCTGCTCACATAGCGTTTCTCAAGCACTCCCCACCATCGCCTCTCCCCTCCCCTGCCACAAGTGTGTGTCATTTACCTTACCAGCTTTTTTTTTCTTTCTTTTTTTTTTTAAGAACAAACAAACGTAAACATTTATTGTCTGTCAACTGAACGCATTCATGTACACACACACACACACACACACACACACACACACACACACACACACACACACACACACACACACACATACGCAGCACACACACACACACACACACACACATGCGCAACACACACACACACATGCGCAACACACACACACACACACACATGCGCACCACACACACACACATGCGCAACACACACACACACACACACACACACATGCGCAACACACACACACACACACACACATACGCAACACACACACACACACACACACACACACATGCGCAACACACACACACAGAGTTGCACGCCAAGTATAAGAGCCCATGCACAATACACACGCACGCGCGCCTGTGTGTACTCGATCTAAGTTCACTGCCCTCTCATGCATAAACAAAGATACAAATAAACATAGAGGTGCACCCATACTCGCTCTCTCATTTCTTCTCTCTCTCTCTCTCTCTTGCGCGCACACACATGCATCCCTCCTTCCCCCCCCTCCCCCCCACACACACAACACCCACCCCCACACACACATACACCCCGCCCCCTTCCACGCAAACCCCCTCCCACACACACGCACCCACATACAACGTCACCGTCTCTCCCCTCTCGGATTCCTTACTCACACTTCCAGCTCTCCCGGCCCTTGTTCAAAGATAAGGGGAAAAAATGAAAGTGATTTGTTAAGGTGTGCGGGCGAAAGTGGTGCATGAAAGGTAAATATGAGTGTGAAAGAAGAAAAAGAAAGATGTGGGGAAAAAAGAGGAGGATGGAGGCTTCACAAAAAAAAAGAAGAAGAAAAAAGAAATGAAAAAGAAAAGTTAAAAAAAAAAAAAAAACCGAAAAGAAAAATGTGCGGAAAAAAAGAGGAGGTTGGAGGCTCCACAAAAAAAGAGAAGAGAAGAAAAGAAAAAAAAAAAAAGAAAGAAAAAATTCCGGGTGTGTTTTTGTTGTTGTTGTTAGTTAGTTAACCCTTTCACCGCCAGTCAATTTAGAGTGCAAAATTCACTTGTGCTATAAACAGAGAAAATATGGCGTCTAAGAATAGCTGGGGATTACCCCTGCGATGTGTAGAAAATATGGCCTATCCCTCCACCAAGCATTAAGAGCAGTAGGTTCATGGATAACAGACCCATGATCCAGTCACTTTTATGTGACATGTGTCCTCTACCTACCTTGTGCATAAATGCGAGATTGACGGTAAAAGGGTTAAGTTAGTTAGTTTGTTTTCATGTTCGAAACCGTTCATTA
>NC_134898.1:19981011-19998511 GCF_041734735.1 Babylonia areolata
TAAATAACTGAGTCTCTGACAGTCACTACACTACATCATGGACAGACAGACAGACAGACGGACAGACAGGCATCAACATGAATGTGTCACGCAAAGCCAATCGGTCACGATATTATTGTCTGTCGGTGAAAAAAATGGTTATTATCATTATCACCTGCAGACAGAGCAGAGGGAATCGAAGAGCCCAGGCGCTCAGAATGTGTGGTCTTCTCCTAACATTGATATATTTCTGTCTTTCTTTCATTTTGTTTTGTTTTGTTTTGTGCGTTTGTTGTTTTCTTGTTTTTGTTTGACTTGTTTGGCTGGTAGTGTTGTCGGTGTTATTCCACAGTACCACACAGACATCATTTTACACATCATATATTTGTTTGCTTCGTTGTTTTTACTTGTCTGCGTCTGTTTGTCATTCTTATTCTTAGCATTATAGTTTTGCCATGCCACCCAGGAGTCTCTTTATTGTTCGAACAAATAACACCTATTGCATGAAAAACAGCAGACATGTTCAAAGGGGAAAGAATTGTTTGTTTGTATTTAATAATTTGTTCATCCATTTCAAACATGACAAGTGAAACCCATAAATACACAAACACACACACACGCGCGCGCGCGCGCGCGCGCGCGCACACACACACACACACACACACACACACAGAGTACGCACTACACATACATACGTTACACACACACACAGAGTACGCGCTACACACACATACATTACACACACACACACGCACGCACGCACGCACGCACGCACGCACACGCACACACACATATTCATCTTCCTCTCTCTTTCCCCCTCTCTCCCTTTTTCTCCCCCCCCCCCCACCCACCCTCCCCATCCATTCTCTCCTCTCCTCTTTTCTCTTCCCCTCCCCCACTCCTCCCTTACTGTCAGGGAAGGACAGCCTGGGGCAAGAATTTCCCTGGTCAGGTGTTATCAGCTGCATCAGCCATCTGCTCCCTCACACACACACACACGCGCGCGCGCGCGCGCGCGCACACACACACACACACCAAACAATTTCAGTCATTGTCATTGCAAGGATCTTAAAAAAAAAACAACAACAACACAAAAAACCCCTGCAAACTAGAAAAAATCCACAAACATTCATTTTCACAAAAATATCTTGAAACAAAAACAAAACAAAACAATATATATATATATATATATATATATATATAGAGAGAGAGAGAGAGAGAGAGAGAGAATATAAATCAACAGAGAGAGAGGATGAATGAATGAATCAATAAATGAAATGAATGAATGAATGAATCTTTGTTTTCCACCTTGGCCAACTTATAAATATGCCGTTGTTCTAAAAGACACACAAACATATACGCATATAAATATTTTTACACAAAGTACATGTATAGTATACAGGTATAACACAGCGTCAAACTGAGAGACACAGCATCACTCACCTCTGTATGAAACGGAAACGAGTAACACATACACACACACCAAGGGAAAAGCGGCAACAAAACCTTAGCATGAATACAGAAAGAGAGAGAGAGGGGTGGTGGTGGGGGGAGGCAGAGACAGAGCGAGAGTCAGAGACAGTGATGGAGAGCGATTTGCGTTACATATTAATCATCAAAAATCGTTTAAATGTCCATTAAAAATTCACAACGAGATCTCACACAATCTGTGCGAACAGTCAATCACTCCATTATCCATGTGTGTGTGTGTGTGTGTGTGAAGTGACGCGCGTGTGTGTGTGTGTGTGTGTGTGTGTGTGTGTGTGTGTGTGTGTGTGTGTGTGTGTGTGTGTGTTTTCGCAAGCGCATGCACGATGCGTGTATTCAAAATATTTCTATTTTATCATTATTCTGTGTGTGTTGTCTTTAGTTTGTATTGCGTATGTTTATATGCCTATATATTTTTTTTCTTTTTTAACAAATAGTAAAGAGTGGTAACTCTCTCCATTCACATCCATTCACAAGGTATACAACTTCAAGCCAGTGCTGCTTACGCTACCGATTCAGCCAGCACACAGGTAAATAAAAGGTACATTGGAACAAACTCAAACACCTCCTCAAACAAGAGAGGCAAGGCCTTCAAGACTCACTTGTGATACACTTTAAAAAAATCCAAGTTTTTTATGTATTGAGTATAATTTCAAAATGTAATGTTTAAGATGAGAAAGATAAGTTTAAATCAAATTAAGTCCCCGAGCATTAATTACACAGTAATTTCCCTTTTTTACTATCTGCACCAAAACGTTTGCAAAATAAATAAAACTTCCATGCTTAGCAAAAGAAGTTCCTGTTTGAACAAAAAATGACAATAATGACTGCTCTTGTTGTTGGGTCAGAATATCAGATCAAAGTGCCAAGTTTAGAGAATACAAAAAATATAAATATAACAGTAAATGCAGTTTCCATATAATTAGGCTTCATTTTTTATTTTTTGTGCCCATCCCAGAGGTGCAATATTGTTTTAAACAAGATGACTGGAAAGAACTGAATTATTCCTATTTTTATACCGAATTTGGTGTCAACTGACAAAATATTTGCAGAGAAAATGTCAATGTTAAAGTTTACCACACACACACACACACACACACAGACAACCGAACACCGGGTTAAAACATAGACTCACTTTGTTTACACAAGTGAGTCAAAAAGGATATTATCTTTAGTTTGTTTGTTTTGTTTGTTTTCCTTCTTTGCCTCTATGTTTTCAAAAACAATAAAGTAATTTCCATGTCCGTAGTGTTTTTAATGAAATGGAGAAGCTAAACCAAGTGAAAAGTTACAAGCGCATGGGTGCTAACGCAAACATAAATTATGAACACGCGAACAAGCGTGAAACGAAGCAACGTTCTAAATAAACGTGATTGGAAAGGCTGCATCACAACAAAACATTGAACTCTAATAATTTGTCCCGTTTTTCACGCTCCATAAGCAAGAGAGAATAGAGCACCGTGTAAATTTTTACTTATTATTATTATTTTTATTATTATTTTTTTAACAGTCACATTTATGTAGAACATTGTTTATGACATTCATTACAGCATTATTCATAGGATCCCGTCAGCAAAGATCAGGATCAAGTCGCGGTGTGTATTTGTGTAGTTGTTACACAAGGATTAATTGTGTGTGTGTGTGTGTGTGTGTGTGTGTGTTATATTTCGCCCAGGGCTTCCCACTCTCACGAAGACGCTCAACTCACGACGGATCGGTTTACCACAACATGTGTAGGCTTCGGCCTCTCAATCAGCTTGAAAGGAGAATAGAAGGTGGGAGAATGATGAAGACGGTCAGCTGCTAATACTGCGCGCGTGAGGGTCTGGGTTCGATCCCCCCTCTTGCCCTTTCTGCCAAGTTTGACTGGAAAAATCAAACTGAGCGTCTAGTCCCGTGTGCAAGACGCATTTAGCGCACTGAAAAAAGAACCCACGGCAACAAAAGGGTTCTTGTCCTCTGCAAACATCTTGGTAGAAGAAATCCATTCTGATAGGTACACAAATTTATCTGCATGCACTCATGGCCTGGGTAAGTGTGTTGGGTAATGCTGCTGGTCAGGCATATATATATATATATATATATGGTATAGCGTATACGGATGTGTCCGAACGCAGTAATGCCTTCAAAAGAAACTGAAACAGTATGGGTAATTACCATCACCACTACAACCTCCAGAAGCACCCCAGCTCCAGAACGTTGCCACCAATGGACAGCAGATTGGGAGATTGGAAGAAAACTTGTGCTACCTCGGCCGCACAATGTGTAAAAAAATAGTTTGTTGGATGCTAAACTAACTCAATGTATCGCTAAAGCCAGCAACTCCTTTGGCAGGCTGACTCAACTACTGGGGCAGGACAGAGGAACTCGTCTGTCAACCAGGACTGCGGTGAAAAAGGGGAGTTTTGAAGCTGTTCCGCCGCCACAGCAGACAACTGTAAAAATGATTCTGCCAGCCGCTGCCTTCACAGAATATGTTACAATAAAAGGTAAGGCAGTGTTACAGACTCAGAGGCCCTGGCTCACAAGCATAGGGTGTATGTTGACCAGAAGCCAGCTGTGGTGGTAAGGACATGTCGCTCCCATGGAGGACAGAAGAATCCCCGCCTAAAATAATGTGCTGTTCGGCCAGCTGAAATGATTGAAACCGCGAGCAAGGACGACCCTTATAAAAATTTTTTTTTTTAAAGACACTAAAACACCTTGAAAACCAATCTGAGGAAGTGTGACATCGGTCTCTTAACCTGGGTTATGCTGCTGGTCAGGCATCTGCCCAGCAAATGTAGTGTAGCGTGTATGGATTTGTTTGAACGCAGTGACGCCTTCTTGAGAAACTGAAACTGATCTTAACATGGGAAGTGGCAACCAAAGCGATGGAGACCGGTCCGAACAAAGGGGCTGAACTCCCTTGAAACAAACAGGCAAACAGCTCTTCAGAACAAACGAACGGGAAAGGCGCAAACAAGGGGCCGTGGCCCTGGATTCTCTTTCATGCAGTGTGGGTGGATGATTGTGTGCATTCTGAGCATCCAGGATAGGTCTTCATTCTCACCTGATCACCCATTCCAGCAAAAGATGAAGTCTTCTTCGTCTTCTAATTCGATGTGCCCACGAGAGACTTCAAGAAGAAGATATATATTATGGTAATTTTGTTGTTTGCTTTCAATCTGAAGTTGGATTTTTTTTCCTCAGTAATCTCTTTAGAGTGGCAGATAATAAACACGCATCATTGTAAGTACCAGTGTTATAACTGTCGACGTCTTCGGCTAATATCATCATCATGAGCATGATCGTCATTGTAATCGTCCCTCTCTCTCTTTCACTCTCTTCTTTTCACTCTCACTTTCCATCCTTTTCCTTTTGATTTTTTTAAACAAAAACTTACAATAAAGCACAATAGGGCAACAAATGAAATATTGAAAAATTGTAGTCCATTGACCTCTTACAACAATCAATAAGTTAATGTGAAAAATGACATAGTATGTTTGACTCTTGTTTATATGACGTATACTTCTCTCTCTCTTTCTCTCTGTTTGACAACAGAATCAAATATGTTAATGAACAAATATGGGAAAAAAAAATCTTTAATGAATAAATACTTAAGTAAATGCGTCCACTATTTGAAATGAGTAATCAGTGGGGCTGGAAGAAGTCATCATATCAAAAATCCAAATGATCTTCTTTCGACAAGTTTCTAAATCGAATCACAAACAAACAACATAAAAAAAGATCGACCTTGCTTCCTTTGTGCTGGAATCATGTCAGTGTTTAAGCATATCGTCTCTATCAGCTCTTTCAATTTCTTCGTTGTTAAGTGTGTGTGTGTGTGTGTGTGTGTGTGTGTGTGTGTGTGTGTGTGTGTTGAACACAAAAGTGTATTCCCGTCAGTTCAACGTCAGTCTCTTTTCGCTCGAAGCAGCAGCAGTATTCTCTGGAGAATAATCATGGACTTATGTTCTGGGTGATGTTTCTGGCACATCGTCGGTTGTGGATTGTCAGGCCTGTTCGAGAATGACAGTCTCCCACACTTTGCGCAGACGTAGTCTGATGCTGTCCGTCTGTCTGACTTAGGGATTTTCCTTCTTTGCTGTTTCCCTTAAGAGAATCTTCGAATCTTTGAACTTTGAGGGGCCTTTTTGCACTGTTTGCATCCAGGATGATCATTTGAAGGCTACATGTTCCCACGTGTCTGGGTTGATGGCAAAGGTCTTTAGGGGTCCTTTGGAGACATCTGTCTAGCTTGGTTGGGATATGCATACGTGGCCCTTGCCCTGAGCCAACTCTATGTTCAGGGGGTACTGGGGTATTCGGCCGAGGTCCCTTCGCACGAATTGTCCGAGCCATCGCATGCGTCTTTGTTTCAGAAGGGTTTACATGCTAGGGATCCCAACCTTCTCGAAGGCAATGTTGCTGGAAACTTTGTCCTGACAAGGAATGTTCAGGATGCGTCGGAGGCAGCGCATGTGGAAGACATCGACCTTTGTTCCTGTCTGGCTCGTAGTGTCAAACCTTCACTGCCGTATAGGAGGGTCCTCACGACACGTTTTCTAGACCTGGATCATGGTGTGTTCTGTCATCTAGCTGTTTTTTGCACACTATATTTTTTTCCATACTCTCTTTCAGTCTGTACATGGTGGTAGCCGCCTTTTTAATACGCTTGCTTAGCTCGGTGACGAAAAAGGTACACAAAGTCATGGACAATTTCCAGCTCATGATCAATGAAGATGAGTGGGCAGTCCACGTCCTGTCCCATGACCTGTGTTTTCTTGAGAGTGATGATAAGTCCGGAGTCACGACAAGCCTCGCTGAAGCAGTTCATGAGCTACTGAAGGTCTTCGGCTGGTTTGAAGGGAAATGTCTTATGTAGAAAATTCAAAGACGCGTTTTATCAGGAGTGCAAAAAAGATCGCGAACAGGGTGTGAGCGAGGACACAGCCCTACTTTACACCCCTTCGGATGACAAAAGCGTCCAGTGCATCAAAGTTCAAAGTGCCCTATATGACTTCATGGAAGGATCTTATGATGCTGAGGAGCCTGAGTGGGCATCCAGCCTCATTGAGGATTCTGAAGAGGCCGTCCCTGCTGGCGAGGTCAAAAACCTTTGCAAGATCTATGAAACCAATGGAGACGGACTGTCTTTGTTACCTGCGTTTCTCCTGCAGTTGTCTGAGGGAGAAATCCTTGACGAGGGATCACGATATGGTAAAAACACACATAGAGAGAAAATACTGAAGCGAAAAAAAAAACACCACCAAACATACTGAATGCACATAACGCTAAGAACCACCTGAGAAGTTGCACAGTTTTCTTCTTGGGGTTACGGGGAAACGATGCTGGTCATTCAGAAACAACTGTGTATGCATCCCACGTTTGGTACACAACTCATAACAATGGGTGCTTTTTTCACATGCACATTACAACGACAAACGATAGCCACCGTTTATAAACCGCTGACTGAAAGGTCCGTTTTCATACGATTTTCAAGCTGTTTATGATGCATATGTACATGAAACAGCCGTTGGTGTACTTGATGCAAGGCTGGTGGCAGACCACACACTGCCTGCATAATCTAAATCAACTTTCAATTTAACGTTTTATGAAAGCATACCGGTGCTTTGATAAAGGGGTGTTTAACTTCTTGCGGAGTATATATATATATATATATATATATATATATATATGTGTGTGTGTGTGTGTGTGTGTGTGTGTGTGTGTATAGATAGATAGATAGATACAACCATATAAAACGGGGATGGTATGCAGTCATGAGGTATGGAAAACTATTCTAACAAGATACTTCAATCACTGACAGACCGGAATTCACAAAGGGAGTGAGTGCTCAGTGTGCTCTGATGGTCACAGACAGCCAAGTACCTCTTGTCTCTTCACGGCGGATTGGTGCTGCCTCGCTCCAAGGAGAAAACAAACTTGGAACCAGCCCGATTCCATTTATTGGTTTTCTGTTTGGGTCAAAATATGTTTTGTGGTCACGTTATTTTATTTTATTTTTTCGTTACAAAATAATACGGAGTATGTTTATTTTCCCACACAACCACCACCCCCCCCACACACACGCATGTACGCACGCACACACACGGACGCACGCGCGCGCGCACACACACACACACACACACACACACACACACATAAACATACACACACACACACACACACACTCCCCCCTCCCCCCCCCCCCACACACACACACATACAAACATGCACACATACAACCACCAACACCAACACCAACACCACCACCGCCTGCAGTGACCGAGCTTAACACGAAGCAGAGCAATAAATGCCAGACAGAAAGACTGATAACCGGGTGTTGCAGCGTGTTCTTGCCCTCAGCTGGCTTTTACCCCACGGTCAAATCCGGCATATCCAGATTAACTCCTGGGTCTGGATTGACATTCGGGGCGGGGCGTGGGGGTGGGGGTGGGGGCGTAATTTTAGCTTGGTCAGAACTAATCACCAGGAATATTTTACTCCCACCATGTGGATTTGGGCATCGTTCTATGAAAACTTGAACCGACATCTAAAGGTATATTTGTCCCAGTTAGAACGGTGATTACTGGACATACACTTTTAATGATGGGGAAGTTAGCGCTTTTTTTTTAAGGCTAGCCATGAGATAACTTTAGCCTAATCAAGCTCAACACTTGCTTCCTTCCGATTGTTAAATGAGGCCTACCCATTGTCTAGTGGGGTGGGGAATGTATCATGCTGAACTGTCTGAAATCCCCTCCCTCCCCCATACAGTTCATGCAAATTCTTGTCTTTAATCTTTGTTGATTTGAATGTATGTGTTTCTTTTCTTTCCCTATCTAGGTTTTTGGACAAGGGTACTCCAGACTTTCTTCGGGATCTTTGTTGATTTCGTAGTAAATGTCGGGGATATCCCCCGAACGAACTCCCTTCCTTATTCATAGTTTGATTATACCCTTACATGCCCTTTCCACTGGTGTTACCGTATGTCACAGTTTGACATAAGACTACAGTTGGGCCAACATTCAAGTGAGAGCTGTATGATCAATGGTTTCTCCATTGCAATGGAAAATCATTTACAGCTTAGTCTTTTGCGAAGGACTATGACTCTCAAACTAGGAGGCAAAATTGCACTGGCTCTTAGTGCTGAAGCCTCGGGGGGTAGTTGGCCTTTGGGAATCATCCCAACGCCGACTGTCCTAAAACCCTCTTGGCCGCGAGAGTGGGGATATAACTTGGGAAGACACTCTCCACTGTAATCAAATTCTAGCCCAGAGAGACAGCAGTTGCCTCCTCTGTTGTTCGGATGGTCATAGTTGGATACGACTGACTATCATATATATCATTTGAAAGGAGATACGTTCAAAATATTAAAGGTCAGTCTTGAAAATCCCATAGCCAGTGGGGTATTCGAGGCTGGCTCAGGATGAACCCGGGATAAAATCCAACTAGGGGTAGTTTGAGGCTGTTTCACCGGACAGACCCATGGAGCTGTGTGGTGAGAGGAGGGGTCTAACAGACAGACAGACAAACACTTAAATAATCCAGACTGATGGCATGTGCGCCTCTGTTACTACCCATTTATCATCGCCATCGATCCCGGAAAAATATAATTCTAAACATGTTGTTTGTTTGGAATACATTTTATTTTGATGAAGAATACTATGTAGGCGTTTCTTCAAGACAGTTAGGTTGGCAGCTTGTGCTTGTCTTCGTGTTGTTGTTGTTGTTGTTTTTTAATGCGTTCCAAACAAGTATTTTTGTTGCCTTGGTTTGAATATTCTTATGTTTGGTGGTTGTTTTTTTCTCATTTCCTCAGATTTATCTTTTCGTTTCTGTGAGCTTGCCAGTAATGATGGATATGATATCAAATTCAACCTCAATACATACACGAAAATATGTTTTATAATCTTATTGTTTTTGCGACAGAAGCCAGCTCAGTCAGTTTCGCACATCTAAGAATATTCCACAGAAGAGAGAAATACATAATTATTCAAACCATGATTCCATTCTCTCTGCAGCAGCATTATTCATCGATCAAACAGCTGCTGTCCCTCTCCAGTCGATCAATACCCAGGCCATTTCTGGGAGCACACCACATCAGGAAAGGTATGGCAGCTGCGTCGTCTGTTCATTTTTTTTCCCTACTAAGCAGATCAGCAGATCATGTGGTTTTCACACAATGATGTTCACTTTTGTTCCCATGATATGACTTCTTGACTGAACAAATCTGATGAGGTTGCCCTACAAAACAACAACAACAAAACAAAAACAACAACAACAACAACAAAACACAAAAAACAAAGAAAAACCGATATTGATTAAAATGGTGACTAAAGCAGTTAAAAGTTTTAATTTCTTAAAAAATTGTAAGTCACTCTCCTTGGGGACAAGACTCCAAAATTCTTTTACATTTAGCGACATCTCTCGTGAGATCAAGATTGACCTACGGTCAAGAAATCTTCTTTTCTGCTCCGCCGACGTTTCTAAAGAGGCTGCGAATAATTGACAGTAAAGCTGTGAAACTGGCTTTAGGGGTACCTGTGCATACTAACACCTCAGAAGCTTGCGGGTATTCTACCACTAGATGAAACCAGAAAATCAAGTTCTGCTAAATACATTGTGAGATGTGCAGCAGTGGATGATTTTGAGGAATTAAATATTAGGTCTGATATTGATTAAAAAAAAAAAGAAAAAAGCATAAAATAATTCAAATCTACAAACCATTCGCACATATGTGTCTGATAAGTTAAATTCTTCAGACATTGATTTACATGATATGGCACCTCGTGTTCTGGTGCCACCTGTCCCTCCCTGGGAGTTAACAAAAGCAAACGTCAACATATGTGCTTCTGACACAACAAAAGGAGAATCTCCACATATAATAGCATCTGTCAGAATTGAATTAGAAGAAAATTTTGATTATCGTTTAAAAGTTTACACCGATGGCTCGGTCCTGGATGATAGCAGTGCAGGATCTGCTTTTGTCATTCCTGACCTAAACAAATTAGAAAAAACATATTATTTAGGTCAGGGACATTCAATTTTTGCAGCTGAATTGGTGGCCATCCTTATGGCTTTAAATCATCTAGTTGATATACCAATCATAGTAAGTAATATCCTATTTTGTGTTGATTCTCAATCTGTTTTAAAAAGTTTGCTCCTTTTTGAGAATAATCAAAGAGGAGATTTATTGTTTGAAATTAGGTATTTATTGCACTCCCTATTTGTGAAGGGTACAAATGTTGATTTTTGTTGGATACCATCCCACACTGGATTCCGTTATAACGACCAAGCAGACGGGGCAGCAAAAAGGGGAGCAAAGAATCATATTGATAGTATAAAAGTATATTGCCCATTGTCATACAAGGAAATAAGCAATATACTAGAAAGATATTGATAGGTGCTTGAATTCAAGTCTAAAACCTCGTCAGTTGACTCTCTCAGACTTTGGTCCGATTCGCAGACCAATTCTGAGTTTAGCTCTCAGACTATTATCAAATTCATTACTGACCAAGTATTGTTCTAATGTCAAGTGCATATGCTTTAGTAACCTGACAATTAAGCATATAATTTTTTTTTTTATTGTAGCTTGATGAAGCCTTATGTACACGAAAATATGTCTTCACAAGTGACTGACAACGTTGATGTTTTTGACTTTTTGCATTCGTTATCTGTTGCTTCACTTGTCAGTTTAACTACTTCTCTTTTACGAAGTCCTTTAAGTAATTTCCTGTAATTGTATTTAGAATTATTTTTTTCAGATTCCACCCTGATTTCACTCTCATTTGCCCAGTTTTCCCCTCAACCCTCCATTCATTCATATCTGTCAACCCTTCTAGCCGATAATACTCAAATGTATTCATAAATACTTTAACAAAATGTCTTCAATCACCGATATGTGTGACGGGACATTAAACAAAATTCCTCCTCCGATGTTGCTTTTTATTTATTTATTTTATTTTTGTTATAGTTTTCTTTCTTTCTATCTGTGTATTGGAGTTCCTTGTTTGGTTCTTTTTGTGTTCAAGTTGTATGTCTTCTGTCAGTCAAAACCTGGTTATACATCTATCATGACTAACAGGAGAGAGAGAGAGAGAGAGAGAGAGAGAGAGAGAGAGAGAGAGAGAGAGAGAGAGAAGTAGTTTCACACGAGAAGTTTTGCATTTCAGAGCAAAACGCAAATACCCAATCCAAACAGACAGAAACCCCCACCTTCAAATTGCTAGAGATGCTAGTCTCGCCAGTGTGAACTTTCTTCACCATGCCTTTCTTAGAGCAAACTGCAAAATACCCACTGCAAACGCGGACAGAAAAATCCGGCCAGCAAATGGACAGATCTCTATGCATCGCATCAGTGTGGGTAACAACACTCAGTCTACCGTTCTTTTCTCCGTGGACTGGGGAGCAGTCCCTCGGAATAACCACTGGCTGCTGGAAAACTAACTCGCCCCTTTCCCATTGTAAATTAGGATCAGTCTGTGTTTACACGACGTCTCAAGCATTTTCCCTTCATCTTCTTCTGTTCTGGAACGGCCCCCTGTGAGTTGTATGCTTACAGTGTGTTTAAAAGTGTCGGTCTTTGAAAAGGAAGTGTTTGCTTTGAGTTTATCTGTGGGTATCGGTGTGTGTGTCTGTATGTGAAAACAAAATCTTCTTTTAGTGTGATCTGTGTCCTGGAGTAGTTGTTTTGCTTCTTTTCAACAGAAAGAAGAAATATTAATATCTGGAACGATCACTTATGTCCATGTGACTGCGTTCGTTTTGAAAAGAAATGTGGTAAAAAAAAAAAAAAGCTTATTTGTCAACAGAATGAAAATTTATCATATGTGACGTGTACTCCTATTTCAAATGCTCATGAAAGCACCATGGTAGCGAATGCAAAAGAAGCACAGTCGAATCCTACATAATGCACCCTTGTCTCCAAATTACAGAGGCAAAGCACAGTCTCAGCAGATAACCGAGGTAGTACTGATCATCATTGTCAAACGCAAAATCTGCCTTCTGATAGTTATTGCTACCAGTCTTTGAAAACAAATCCCGTGACACTTTTTTTTTTAAAATTGTTATTATAGGAAAACGAACATGTCAATGTCACACAGTGTAAAAAGAGTGTCACACTGAACAAGAATGACACATTAAATCATGACGAGACGTGCAAAGGCCTAATGTACAATGTTCCGATAATCAATAATATCTGGATTAGACAGTACGAAACATGCTGACTTGCAAAAAAGAAAGAAAAAAAAAACGAGTAATTTCGGGCAATGGATTACTCTCAATGTCACATTCAGCATGATAGCTGAATGATATACACACGCGTCCCAATGCACGAAACAATACTTGAAACGCGATAGGGAGATAAGTGTTTTCCACCACAACAATTGTGATCATATTTGACTCTCAGAGAATCAACCATTTACAGCAAAAATGAGAATTTCGTGAAACGGAAAACAAATGTTGAAACAAACTAACAACTGGTATATGGGGCACTCTGAGTGAGCGACATGGGGGAATTGCCTCTGAACTGATGCAGATAATGAGGCAACAAAATCAACCAACTAACCACCCTACCAACCAAAGTATCAACCAACTACCTTACTCCCCCCCCCCCCCCCCCCCCCCCCCCCGCACCCCTCGAGCTCTCTCTCCCCCCCGCCCCCACCAAAAAAAAAAAAAAAAAAAAGAGAGAGAAAAAAAAAAGAAATAGAAAATATACATAATCTAATAATTTGGATTTTTTTTCTTTTCGCTTGTTTTAACATGATGTTTCAATGATAACAGTAATGTTTCAGTTCATCGTTGTAGCCACACATTACCTTCTCCGAACATTTCTTATCTTTGGAAAATAAAAATCACCATTACCATTAACGTAGGCATCATTATCAACCAGAAATGATATTTATTTCATTTTCTAAGGTAGGGTTAACTCTCTCTCTCTCTCTCTCTCTCTCTCTCTCTCTCTCAACGATACAGAAAAACAGTTCTAACAAAACCGCATGAAAGCAAATAAAATGGAATGAAAGAAAAAAACAAAATAATATAAAATCGTCATTCGTGTCTACACTGACATCACAAGGGAACATTATGTTTAAAACAGACAATGGAATGGGACCATTTTTGCTTTTTCTTTTTAGGTTGTGCATGCGTAGATGTGATGTGAAACCTGTAAGGAACTTGCCCGAAAAATGTATGGGAGGTTTTGCTTCTGAAGCTCTGGGGCTTCCTTTTTAACGCTTGAACTGCTCTTTATTGCAGCATTAAAATGAGTCATCTATTTATTCATTTATTTATTTATTTATTATGTTTGTTTATTTCTTTCATCCATTCATTCAATCATTCATTCTTTTTTTTTTCTTCAACTATGTTTCTGTAAATTCTTGTTGTTTGTTTTTATATATTGAAATTTTGTTAGTTTGTCTATGTCGTGTTGTTCAGTTTGCTTAGCTGTCATATCACATTCTCCTGAATGATGTAAGACAAGACAGACATGAAAACTTACATACATACAGGCAGATATAGAAAGAGAGAGTGAGAGAGAAAGATGTGGCGGAAGAGGACGGAGAGAGAGAGGGGCGGGGAAGAGGAGCGAGCGAGAGAGAGAAAGAGAGAGGGGGGGAGAGGAGGGAGCGAGAGAGAGGGGGGTGCAAGAGGAGGGAGAGAGAGACGGGGGAAGAGGAAGGAGAGAGAGAGAGGGGGGGAAGAGGAGGGAGCGAGAGAGAGAGAAAGAGAGAGAGGGGGGGTGGAAGAGGAGGGAGAGGGGGGTGGAAGAGGAGGGAGAGAGAGAGGGGGGAAGAGGAAGGAGAGAGAGAGAGAGGGGGGGGAAGAGGAGGGAGCGAGAGAGAGAGGGGGGGTGGAAGAGGAGGGAGAGAGAGAAGAGGGAGCGAGAGAGAGAGAGAGGGGGTGAAGGGACGAAGAGGAGGGAGAGAGAGAGAGAGAGAAAGAGAAAGAGTGAGAGAGAGAGAGAGAGAGAGAGAGAGATGGCAGACAAATGACCTTACATATCATTGCGAATAGACAGTCCCTCGAAATTACCACAGTCAAGAGAAAACTTTTTTTTTTTCTGATTCCGAAATTCACGCATTGTGAGCACGTGTGAAGGAGCCCAGCACATTGGCACTGCAAAAAAGCGTGGGCTAACAGCATGAAGGCAGACTACAGGATGTTGCAAGGAGTGCTTGTTGGAATGATGGACTGAATGTCCACACAGGTTGTCTGAACACACACATAATCATATAAACAAATGCACCAAACACACCACACACACAGACATACACAGACACACAGACACAGACACACAAACGTGCACACATACACACACGTATACAGATGCACATACAGATACAAACAGACAGACAGGTAGACAGTCAGACGGATAAACACACATGCATACGCACACGCACACAAACACACACACGCACACACACAGAGACACACACAGATACACACACACACACACACACACGAAAAATAGAAGGTAAAAAAAAAATCGTCAAACATAAGAAAAATTAAAAAGAAAACACCAAGAGCAAGAACATAGCTTTAATCAATCAACCAAGACGTTCTTGTTGTCATCACAGACTGAACCGAACTGTGATAATAAGAAGAATACGAAGCTCTGTCAAACATTCTGGCCACCGGCCTAGTGTTCATTCTGACATACTGTTCCTCCACCCCACTCACTTAGACTCTGCTATTCGTAACATCGCTGGGCGCATGAGGTAGTCAAATCACCCAATTCTCCGCGGTCCTCAGCCTGCTACTGGTATCGTGGCGTCACCCCATCGTCTCAGCTCCCCCTCCCCTCCCTCCCACCCCCCCGCACCCCCCCCCCCCCCACCCAATTCGGTCTATGTGTTTGTAATGAATACAGAGAAGAGTGTGAGAGGGGGACTGGAACAGAGGAACACTAAGTTCATTTTGTCTGGCTGATAGTATATATAACATATAAAGAAAAGTCTATGGTATTGATTAAGACTCTCTTTCTCTCTCGTTCTTTAATACTGACACAATGCTTGTGACTCCCTCTGTGTGTCTGTGTGTGTGTGTGTGTGTGTGTGTGTGTGTGTGTGTGTGTGTTGATATTCCTTATAAAGCCTTTAAGAAAACATCCATTATTATTCGATGCGTGTTGTGCATACGTTTGATGTATGTGTGCGTAATGTCTGTTAAGATTGTGTTGTATTCATGTTCTGCTGCCTCGCTCTCTCTTTCATCTTCCCTGTTGCTGAGTCTCTCTCTCTCTCTCTCTCTCTCTCTCATTTTATTTAATTTTTCGCCTGAAGAAAACAACAGAAAATTGTTTGCTTTTAACCCTCAGAAAAGTATACTTCAACAAAATCCTTTTCATTGTTTATATATTTCATTCTTTTGTTCATTACATGTGTGTGTGTGGAAGCGTGTGTGCATGTGCACACGCGCAACATTGTTGTATATCTTGTCGAAACAACGTACATGCATAAAGAAAACAATAAAAACAGAACAGAAAACAAAACAAAACAAAAAAGAAAAAAAGAAAAAAAGAAAAAACAACAACAAAAAACAAAATAAAAACAAAAAACGAAAGAAGGCGAGAAAAAAATGAAAAGAAAGAAAAGGACAGAAATGTAAATAGCGGAAGAAGAGAGAGAGAGAGAGAGAGAGAGAGAGAGAGAGAGAGAGAGAGAGAGAGAGAGAGAATGAAATAAAGAAACCAGCTAAAGAAGACAGAAAAACAGACTAAAAGAAAGAGAGAAAGTAAGAACGAAAAACAGCAACATTGAGTGAGATAGACTAAAAAAAAAATAAAAATATACCCCCCTCCCCCAAAAAAACAACAACAACAAACAAACAAAAAAACAACAAAAAACAAAACAACCCCCCCCAAAAAAAAAAAAAAAAAAACAACAACAAAAACAACAACAAACCCACCGTCAATGATAGAGGGATATGAAATAGACCAAGGACGTAACAAAGAATGACGCTAGCTCAAGCCAAGCATGTTGAAAGACAAGGCCAAACTCCCCAAACATATTTATTTCCTTCAAAAGTAACAAGAAAGGAAAGAATACAAATGAAGGAGAGAAGGCAGGAATGAGAAGAAGAAGGAAAGAAGGGGAGAATGGACAAAGAAAGTAAAGAAGGATGTCTGGAAGCAAAAAAGAAAAGATGAAAGGAGGGGGGGGGGGGGGGGAGAGAAAGAAGACAAGAAGACAAAAAGAGAAGGAAGAAATAGCCCAGAAAAAAACAAAAACAACAACAAAAACCAACCAAAACGTCAGAGTGAAAAAAGATAGAAAGAGAGAGAGAGATTGAGAGAGACAGAAAGAGAGATAAAGACTTAGAGAGAGAGAGAGAGAGAGAGAGAGAGAGAGAACACACACAGGCGAGCACGCGCGCACACACACACACACACACACACACACGTACACACACACGCGCGCGCGCGCATGCACACACACACGAACACATACAAACAAATGCGCTCACACACACATACTCACACACACTCACACACACTCGCACACACACACACACACACACACACACACACACACACACACACACACACACACAGCGAGAGACAGACAGACAGACAGACAGACAGACAGAGACAGAAAGAGAGATGAAGAGATATACTAGATAGAGACAGCGAGAGGGAGAGAACACTGAACACTGAACGATCTCATATCAAATAGTTATTGTACTTTATGTGCCTTCTGCTGATGTGACGGCAAGTCTGTACGTGCGTATAATGATAATGTGAAAAGGAATGTGAATGTGAAGGTGTATATGTTGAGGGCTGGGTGGTGGTGGGAAACCAAGGACAGAGACAGGGATGGAAACGAGCTGAGTGCAGAGTTAATACTGGTATTCACCATCTATACTAACAGTTCTATTTTGTTGTCGAATTTCATCGGAAATATATTTTGTCTGCATCTGTTATGATAGGGGCTGTTGGCCTAAGTCATTGAAATCATTCAGTGTTCAATCATTCAGAGAGAGAGAGAGAGAGAGAGAGAAAGAGACAGACAGACAGACAGACAGAGACAGAGACAGAGAGACA
>NC_134898.1:20008511-20011011 GCF_041734735.1 Babylonia areolata
TTCTCCTGTCACCCATTACACGCACTCATATTTTTTTAAACGTGGGACAACAGCACAACTGTTTCGTCGAGAGAAGTTTTAAAGCTAAGTAGCTATACGTTGTTTGTCTGAGAGCAATAGGTAGAGAGTTCCTGGTTGGTGGACCGAAGACAGAGAATGGCCTTTTCCCACAGGAATCTATCAGACGGTGTATGGGGACGGTTAACTGGGAGGAGTCAAGAGATCTCAATGTCCTATCAGGCAAGACACACGAGTGAGGCACTGAAAGAATAGACTGAGTGAAAGACACGGACAACAAAGAGCAGAAACTCTATCGGTCAGTCACACGTTGTGCTATCGAAATCTCCACTTTGACAGTCTTTGACTTCTTTTTCTTTGGCTCTCTATTTCACGCACGCACGCACGCACGTACGCGCGCGCGCGCGCGCGCACACACACACACACACACACACACACACACACACACAGAGTGAAACACACGAAACAAAACAAACAAAAAAGAAAAAAAAATCCCAAAAACACAGCAGTCAAAATCAAACATTGAGAAACAATGTCAGACAACGCACTTTCTATCGATCGCAACCGATTTTTGTTTTCTGTTTGGGTACCCCCTACATACCCCTCTCCTCCTCCTCCTTTCACCACTGCCACCTCCTCCTCCTCCACCTCCTCCTCTTCCTCCCTTCACCACCACCACCAGCACCTCGTCCTCCACCTCCTTTTCCTCCTTTCACCACCACCACCAGCACCTCGTCCTCCACCTCCTCTTCCTCCCTTCACCACCACCAACCCCTCCTATCACCACCTCCTTCTCTTCCCCCTTTCACCACCACCACCAACCCCTCCTATCACCACCTCCTCTTCCTCCCTTCACCACCACCACCACCCCCTCCTCTTCTTTCACCTCCACCTCATCCTCTTCCTCCCTTCACCACCACCACAACCCCCTCCTCTTCTTTCACCTCCACCTCCTCTTCCTCCTTTCATCACCACCACCACCTCCTCTTCTTCTTTCACCTTCTCCTCCTCCTCTTTTTCCTCCCTTCACCACCACCACCACCACCTCCTCCTCCTCTTCTTCTTTCACCATCATCTTCTCCTCTTCCTCCTTTCTCCACCACCACCACCTCCTCCTCCTTTTCTTTCACCATCATCTCCTCCTCCTCTTCCTCCTTTCCACCACCACCACCTCCTCCTCCTCTTCTTTCACCATCATCTTCTCCTCCTCCTCTTCCTCCTTTCACCACACCACTCCTTTCCCCCTTTCTTTCACCACACCCTCCTACCTCATCCTCTTTCACACCACCACCTCCTCCTCCTCTTCTTTCACCATCATCTTCTCCTCCTCCTCCTCTTCTTTACCACCTCCTCTCCTCCTCTCTTTCCCCCCCTCCTCCTCCTCCTCTTCTTCACCATCATCTCCTCCTCCTCCTCCTCTTCTTCACCACACTTCTCCTCCTCCTCTTCTTTCTCACCACCACCACCTCCTCCTCTCCTTTCACCATCTCTTCTCCTCCTCCACCACCCACCTCCTCTCTCCTCCTCTCTCTTCACCACTCCTTCTCTTCTCTCCTCTACCTCTTCTTTCACCACTCCCTTCTCATTCTGCTCGGCCTCCAAATGCATTGTGAAAACAGGATAGGGGGGACTCTTGTCTGTCGCAATCACGCCTGTTGGGGGACGAGAGATGGTTAGATAATCAGATCTGGCATTTCCCTTGTAAATTCGGATTAATCAGCAGTGTGTTGGGGGAGTTTTGGGGCTTGTGCTTCTCTCTCCCCCCCCCCCCCCACCACACACACCCCCCGCCCCCCGCCCCCCACCCCACTGTTTTTTTCTCTCCCTCTCGTTTCCATTTTCCCCACTTCGCTTCTAATTTGAATCATTTCTTTTAAACTGGTTCTTTCTTTGTTTCTTTGTTGTTGTTCTTTTTATCATTATTATGATCTTCTTTTTTTTTCTTTTCTTTGTCTCAGACTGTATGGATGTCGGTTTGTGAGTTTAATTTCCCCCACAACACACTCTCTGTCTCTGTCTGTCTCTGTCTGTCTGTCTGTCTGTCTGTCTGTCTCTCTCTCTCTGTGACATTCTCGCTTCTGAGCAAAGTCATTCTTCCATTCTTTCCTTCCTTCCTTCCTTCCTTGTTTCCTCCCTTCCCTCATTTCTACCCTCTTTTACTTTATTTATTCTTTTTTTTTCTTCTTTACTTTTCCCCCCTCCCTCTCCTTCCTTCCATCTCTCCTTCTTTGCAGAGCCTTCCTTCCTTCCTTCCCTTCTTCATTCATTCCTACATCCCGTTAATTTCAATCTCTCCTTTCTTTCATTTTTTTCTTTCTATTCTTCTCTCCCCCTCCCCCCCCCCCACCTCCCTCCTGCCCCTATCAACCTCTACCACTACCCCTCCCCCAACCCCCCACCCCCCCACACACACCCTGTCGATTCCTTTCCGACCAGCGAAATGTTTCTGTCATAACAATTTTTTCGCTTGTTTTTGTTCAGC
>NC_134898.1:20016011-20018511 GCF_041734735.1 Babylonia areolata
CAGGGACAACATTCTAGTCCAGCAGAAGATGGAGGGAATGCTTGAGACGTTGTGTAAACGCAGACTGAGCCTGATCAGACTGAGTGCAAAAAAGGGGGCGAGTTGGTTTTCGAGGAGTGTTTTCGCCAGAGAGTGGGAATTCCGTGACGGTGGACTGAACTGTTTTCACACTGGTGAGATACATGGCTCTGTCCATTTGTTGGCCGGATTTTCTGTCTGCATTTGTAGTTGGTATTTTGCAGTTTGCTCTGAGAAACAAATCTTTGTGAATACAAAAAAGAAAAGAAAAGGGGGAAAAAAAAGTTGTACGCTTTGTGTCCCCTTTGTTCGGATACAACACCAGGTTTGTGACAATTATGTCACCGTATATACCACATGCTTGCCTCACTCCTGTCTCTCGCTCCCTCCCTCTCTCTTTCTGTGTGTCTCTGTTTCTGTCTCTCTCTCTCCAAATGCTATTTCATTAAAAAAAAAAAAAAAGAATGTAACGATAGTCGATATATGAATGCATAATTCAAGATAAATGCAGCATGCATAATAACTAACTAACTGACTGATTGAATACATAAATAAACATGATAAAGAAAGAAAAAAAGAAAGAAAGAAGAAAAGAAGGAAAGAAGGAAAACGAGAAAGACAGAAAGAACAATTTAATGAGAAAAAAAGAAAAGAAACCCCTTTGCATCCCCACCCCCACGCCCACCTTACCCACGTGAAGAAGATAATGTCGATTTACTAGAATGATGGTACAGTTTATGTTTACATAATGATATGTGATTGACGCGTTGTCATATATAAATGTTACCCATGATATGGAACAACTTGAAGCATTCACCTAGGAAGCGAGAGAATCTGAGGGTGTGGGTTCGAATTTCACACTCGGTAGAATTTGTCGGCTCTACACAGGTAGGTAGTCAGTCTGTCGTGGAGATGCCCCTGTGTTTGTAAAGTGCATAAAAGGTTGTTCTCTGACCGAAAATAGGCGCTATATCAGTATCAACAATCATAACTTGACTGGCTGGAAGTGGTCATCTGAAAGAACAGAACCTTCTCTTGAATGGTGACAAAAATCAATAAAACTAAATGCGTGAACATGTTCAATGATAAACAAATAAAGTAAATAGAATCTCATGTAAGATTTAAGTATAAAAAGCCATCGCTTATTTCCGAAAGAATAAATGAATGTTTAGTTCACGCTTAAAGCGAAAAAAGTATAATTAGATTAAAGTAAACAAAGACTTATGTCAGTATTCTAAAACAAAAATCCAACAAAAAAACACACCTCATTTTTGAAAGTTGAAATAGTTGACCGGTACATGATAAAAAGTGAAGGCCCGTTGAGCTCAGACGCAAAAATACCGAATATGCACTTTATATAGTACCAAAAGTACACAGCCTAAACATAGAGACTTATGTGTTTTTCTTTTCTTTTTTCTGTCTGATAAGAGATTTTTCTCTTCTTGTCTCAGCGAAATGTTAGACATCAATGATTGCTTTGTTCTTTTATGTACACTTTGTTCTATTTCATTTTATTCTGTCCTATTATGATTTATTTCATTCTGTTTTATTATGCTTGAAATTATTTATTTTATACAGACATATTGTATCCCCCTTTCGCTATACAGTCTGCCTGACTTCCTTTGTTCGGATTAGGACGAAAGAATTCTTTTATGCTCAGAGGGATGTTGTTGTGAAGAGAGACCAGCAACCCACACTGTGCTAAATGCAGCTGTATTAGTTTGTCTAAAGATCAGCGCCTCTGATTTCAATCGTTTGTCTTTCTTCTTTTTTTTGTACACCACTTGAGTGTTGCCCCACTCTCTCTCTCTCTCTCTGTCTCTCTCTCTTTGTCTCGTTCTCTCTCTGTGTGTGTGTGTGTGTGTGTGTGTGTGTGTGAGGGGATGGGGGTGGGGTAGGTGTGTGGGTGCGTTGATTAATCGGAAGGGGACGGGAGAGTATTGTGAAATGCTTAATCTTTTCTTTTTTTTTCTTGTTCTTCTTCTTTTTTTCTCTTTAATCAAAATGAGAGGGAAGGTCTAAAGGGCATCTTTTGGAAGGGAGCATCCCTAATGATTTCAAGCCCTCACCCCATGTATCTCTCTCTCTCTCTATCTTTCTGTCTCTGTGTCTGTGTCTCTCTCTCCCTCCGCCCTTCTCTCTCCACCACTCTCTGTCACTCCCTCACCTTCTCTCTGTCTGCCTTTCTCTCTCCGCCCTTCTCTCCCCCCTTCTCTCTCTCTCTCTCTGTCTGTCCCAAGAACCTGCCAATCAAGATTTTGTCTGGCTATTCTTTGGCTAAAAGAAAAAAAAAGAAGAAGGCTTGCACTTTGAAGAAGATTTTATTTGGTTGTTTTTGTTTGTTTCTTTCTCTCCTTTTTTTCTGTTCGTTTTATTAGGGAAATTCAGTTCATGCTGATTCTAAATGCAGCTCATTTAGTTTGTTCACAAACCATTGCTAACGAGTTCAATATCCCTATGTTATGGTACTTTTCCTCTTTCT
>NC_134898.1:20023511-20028511 GCF_041734735.1 Babylonia areolata
TATATATATATATATATATATATATATATGTCGGTCCGCTTACGAGAAACAGACCCGAGGACACTCCCTTCCTAGTCAGACGCATTACCACTTGTCCTACGGCTCCACGTAAAAGTCAGCAAGTTTTCTGTCTGGAATCGGCGGAAGATGCAGAGTGGAGAACACTGTCGGAAAAAAAAAAAACAACCTGCCAGGTTGATACTGCGCTGTAGAAAAGAACCGCATGCTGGCCGTCAGACAGTAGAAGAAGTATTTCCGAGTGAGCAGACAAAAGTGCGCGTCAGCCGAAAGAGAAAACATGGAGGGAGAGAGAGGGAGGGAGGAAGGGGAGGAGAGAGGGAGAGAGAGAGAGAGGGGGGATGAAAAGAGAGACAGAGAGAGAGAGAGCTGGATAAAGAGAGAGAGTGAAAGAGAGAGAGGGAAGGAGAGACAGAAAGAAAGAGAGAGACAAAAGTGCGCGCAGCTAAACGAGAAGACAGGGAGGGAGAGAGAGGGAGGGAGAGGAGGAGAGACGGAGAGAGAGAGAGGGGGGGGGTAGGGAAGGAGAGACAGAGACAGACAGCTGGAGAGAGAGAGAGAGAGGGAAGGAGAGATAGAAAGAGAGAGAGAGTGAGAGAGACAGACAGAGAGACAGACAGACAAGACAGATGCAGCTGGGGGAGGATGGTGTGAGACATCTGAAATATAAAAGTTCAAACTTTGAATTCTGAGTGAGGAAACTTTCTTGTATGTGTATCACATCTATCTGTTGTTCTGTGGCACATCTTGTCCCCTTCTTCCTCCTCCTCCTTCTTCTTGTTCTTCTTCCTCCTCCTCCTCCTCTTCCCCCTCCTCCTTCTTCTTCTTCTTCGCCCAATTCAAATCGAAGATGATTATGCTTCGTGATAATGATATTTTGTGAATAAAATGAAATAAAATAAAGTAAAATAGAATGAAATAAACCAAAGAGTTAAGATAAAATAAAATAGACAAAGTGAAAGCAAAATTCAATAAAATGAAATAAAATATATCTACATATTCTAATGCCCATGTGTGTCATGCTTTTGTGTTTGTTCGCTTGTTTGTTTGCTTTTATTTTGTTGACAAAAACATAATCATTCTTTCTTATATATATATATATATATATATATATATATATATATATATATATATATAATTGTTGGCGACCGTCTGTCTCGGGAGACAATGGAACTCTGCGCCTAGTCCGGTCAAGTTGTTGAGTTGCAGCGCCTGCTGTGGCTGCACAGTCCGATACTGGATCGGCAGGCTCTGTTGCAGTTGCCGCAGGTGAAAATCGCGCCTGGCTCAGAGGGCACGGATTCTGCCCTCTGCCGTCTTCGCTCTCTCCCCTGTTCCCAGTGCTGTTCTCTCTTCTCCTTGCTCCTCTGGACACATGCCTTCACGGTCCTCCAGCTGTTACGGTCTTCAGCCACCACCTCCCAACCTGCTGGGTCGATGTCGCCTGCCCTCATGTCTCGTTTGGAGACGTCCCTGTAGCGTAGGACAGGTCTTCCTGCAGGTCTGGAACAAGTGGCGAGCTCGCCATAAAGGATGTCATTGGGGATTCGCCCGTCATCCATTCGCCTGACGTGGCCGAGCCACCGCAGTCGGCGCCGGGTCGGGAGTGCAAACATGCTGGAGATGCCTGCCTGGTCAAGGACTTTCTTGTTTGGTACACGGTCTTGCCACGTGATGCCCAGAATTCTCCTGAGGTTTCGCAGGTGAAAGAAGTTGTCTGCGTTCATGGCAAGAGTAGAGAGTCCATGTCTCCCTGCCATAGAGCAGAGTGCTGAACACACAGGCTTGGTACACCTGCATCTTGGTGTTGATGATCAGCATGGGATTGTCCCAAACCCTCTTTGCCAGGCTGGCCATGGCTGTAGCTGTTTTGCCAATCCGCTTGTTGAGTTCGGCATCCAGGGAGAGGTTACTGGAGATGGTGCAAGGTACCGAAGAGTGTAGGGGCCAGCACACAGCCTTGCTTCACCCCGCTCTTGATTGGGAATGGGTCAGAGGAAGATTCATTGTACTGAACGGTGCCCTGTATGTCTTCATGAAAAGACGTGATCATCCTCAGGAGCTTGGGGGGACATCCAATCTTGTGTAGCAGTGTGAAAAGGCCTTTTCTGCTGACCAGGTCAAAGGCCTTAGGGAGGTCGATGAATGCGACTTATAGTGGCCGTCTATGCTCCAGGCATTGCTCCTGCAACTGTCGCAAGGAGAAGACCATGTCGATTGTTGATCTTCCAGCTCTGAACCCGCACTGTGCCTCAGGGTATACGGGTTCAGCAAGTAACTGCAGTCCGCTCAGGGCTACACGGGCAAAGGCTTTCCCAACGATACTGAGGGAGATTCCGCGGTAGTTGTTGCACGGTCTTTTTCCAGCCTTGATGACTTCAGGCGGGATGTCATCTTTTCCTGGAGCTTTGCCACAGGCGAGGGAGTCAGTATCCTTGCCGAGTTCCTCTTCAGAGGGCGGGAAGTCTTCTTCCATGACAGGTAAGTTGGAGGTGCTCTCCACTGCTGCGTCTGTGACAATGTTTTCTCTTGAACAGAGCTCCTGGTTGTGCTCCGCCCATCTCTCTACCTGCTTGCTCCGGTCTGTTATAATGGTGCCAGAAGCTGAATTCAGTGGCGCGATCTTGTTTACGCGTGGGCCGAAGGCTTTTTTCATGCCATCGTACATGCCACGGATGTTGCCGCAGTCAGCGGAAAGTTGGATGTTCTGACAGATGTTTAGCCAGTAGTCGTTGTTGCAGCGCTTGGCGATGCGTTTGGTGTCGTTTCTGACCTTCTTGCGTGAGGCGCGTGTCTTCTCTGAGGGCTCTCTTTTGTGGTTGATGAGTGCCACTCTTTTGGTCCAGAACAGCAATGCTGGCTTCAAACCAATCTGGATTCTGCCTCTCTCTTTTGCCGTAGGTATCCGTGGCTGAGTTGTAGATGGCGTCACCTCTCCTCAGCATTGCCGGCAGGGCAGTCTTTGACGGCATCCTCGATGGAGTCGGCAAAGCGGTCGCACAGGTCTGGGATTGCTGTTCTGGCAGTGTTGATGCGAGGCCGACCCTTCTGTTTTGAGCGGTGAATCCGTTTTGGTTGGATTATGTATATATATATGCATGTGCGTATATTAAAATCAGGGTAAAGCAGTTTCATCAAACTGAAAACAACAACAAACCAACAGCAACAACAACAACAAAAACAACAAAAAACAAAAAAACCCAAAAAACAAACAAACAAAAAATCAAAAACAACAAAAAACAACAAAAAACAACAAAAAAAACCCCACCTAACATGTTAACCTTAACAAACAGCATATCATTACACTTTCTTTCGTCAGGATCGTTATATGAAAATGATGTCATTATCATCAAATAAGGCAAAACCTACAATTATCTGTTCTTACCGCGCCTCCCCCATTTTCCCTCAGAGACATAACGTATAGAGTTAATTAAACATCATTAATTTGAATTAAACACCTATTTTGGATGACTTGTTAAAAATATCATCATAGTCATTATCGCCATCATCAAATACAGCTATTTCTTCTGATCGCCTAGTCCGCACTTCTCGGAAACACAGCCTGGAGGTTGTTTTCATTGGACACTCTTAGCATTTACGTTTCGGCGCTTCAAACACACAGTGAGAACAAGAAAAAGACCATGCAATCAGACCAACTGAACACGGAAAGGGCGAGAGGAGAGAAATGCTCCAGACGAATTATAAACACAGACTAATACGGATGTGTTAGGGAATTGCCGAGTGTGTGTCTTCCAACAATCTTTTCACCAACTAATGGTAGTTCTTACTTTTCTTTTCTTTTTCTCTATCTCTCTCCATATATTCTCTTCCTCTCTTTTTTTCTCTAACCCCATTGTCCACACAGTTCTTGTGGCAATACTCCCACGCCGCTCATCCCTAATCCCCAATACAAAGCAACCCCCCTCCCTACCACCACCCCAATCCAACTCGTCTGGCACGAAAGTAGTGGTAGTAAAGCCAGCAGTTCGGTCCACAGCTGATGACAATTCTTACAACGTCCAGCACCAGTCTTCTTCTATGACGAATATGAGATGAGAATGAATTCAAGATCAGCGAAGGAACCGCAGAACAGAAGGTCAGTCTGATGTGGTCACGCGGTTGTGTCAGTCTGTCCGATTGTTATCGGCGTTCGTGACATGAATTGTTGTGTCTGCCATACACTGTGCTGAATTTCAAGTACTATGTAGCGTTCTCTCTCTCTCTCTCTCTCTCTCTCTCTCTCTCTTACACACACACACACACACACACACACACACGCACGCACGCACGCACGCACGCACACATACAGAGAGAGACAGACAGACAGTGACAGAGAGACAGAGAGAGACAGATACAGAGAGGGCGAGAGAGAGAGAGTGAAGATAATGACTTGCGTAGACAGGCTTCCTTCTAAGACACCACTGAAATTCTGTAAGAATGTGTGTGTGGGGGAGGTGGGGGTGGGGGGTGGGGAGGAGCGTGTGTGTGTCCTGACATCAAGGTATATTAAGGAAACAGAATGGTTTAATCAACCCCATTCTTTCTGACGAGCAGTTACGGACTTTTTTTTCCTGGTTCTAAGTGAGTGGACGCTTCTAAGTGAGTGGATACTCAGACTGGCTGGTCAATATTCCAAACACAAACTGGAATGAATTTCCAAGAGAGAAATGCCAAGTTCCTTCCAAGACGTGTGTTTATTGCCCGAAATTATACCAATTCTCACACAATGTACCCCGTGGGTCCACAACACCTCTTCCTGACCACACAAACCACAACAGCCGAGTAGGTTAATCGTTGGACTTTCAATCTGAGGTTCGAATCATGGTAACGGCGCCTGGTGGGTAAAGGGTGGAGATTTTTTCCCGATCTCCCAGGTCAACATATGTGCAGACCTGCTAGTGCCTGAACCACCTTCGTGTGTATACGCACGCAGAAGATCAAATACGCACGTTAAAGATCCTGTAACCCATGTCAGTGTTCGG
>NC_134898.1:20033511-20048511 GCF_041734735.1 Babylonia areolata
TTTTTTCTTTTCTTTTCTTTCTTTCGTTTATTTCTGTCATGTGGTTATTATTATTATTGTTGTTGTTGTTGCTGTTGTTACAATTATACTTTTTGATGTCTCCTTTTCACTTTCTAATTCCAAACTGATGGATTTTCTTTGGTTTATGAAAGTTATTATTCATCACCCATCGTTAAAACCTTTGTGTTAAGCTCATCGGCAGATTATATATATATATATGTATCACTAGATTTTGTCAAAGATGCTTTGCTAGTAACTCTTGCTTTCCAGAAGATCCAGATAATGTCCAAATATTTTGTTCCGTTCGAAAGTCTTGGATGAATCTCTTCCGTTCTTTTTGCTTTGGGGAGTGAATGGCGTTAATTAATCTGTTAGATTCTTCGTTATAACCATAATGTTTTTGGTTTTGGGTGATTTCTTTTTGTTTTAATTTTTTTTTTTTAAGGATGTTCCTGAGGTTACCAAAGAGAAAGAGGCAGACAGACAGATTTACAGTGAGACAGACAGATAAGAAAATAAATGGTATCGGCTGTGGTGTCAGTCTGTATCTGTCTTTTTTTTTCCCCTTCTTCTATCTCTCCTCTTTCATGGGTAGGGGTGAGAAGCAGACAGTGAGATAGACAGATACGAAAAAGACTGGCATCGGTTGTTGCGTCAGTCTGTATTTATCTATATTTTTTTCTTTTCATCTCTCTCTCCTGTTTTATGGGTGGTGGTAACCCGATCTGTCATTCACTGCACGTGAGCACGCGGGGAGGAGAGGGAATAATGAAATCCCCTGGTATACATCGCTTCGTACCTACTCCTCTTCCACAAACTTCTCCCCACCACTAGTCCCCTTGCCGCCTCCTTCAGCTTTCACTACCCCCTCCCCTCCTACACCCATGCGCTTCTTTGACCCCTCTCTTTCTTTCCTCCTGTGAAATAAATAAAACAAAGCTGAAAACCAACACCAATAAAAAAAATAAATATGAAATTTCACTGCTATCCGGCAGCCTGGTCACAGACTGCTCACACACACACAAACACATATATATATATATATATATATATATATATTATAATATATATTATATATATAATGTATATATATTTACATATATATATATTAATGTAATATTATATATTATATGTATATTATATAATATATATATAAATTATATATATATATATATACATATAACAAATAGTAAAGAGTGGTAACTCTCTCCATTCAAAAGGTACACAACTTCAAGTCAGTGCTGCTTACGCTGCCGATTCGGCTAGCACACAGGTAAATGAAAGGTACATTGGAACAAACCCAAACACTTCCTAAAAAGGAAGCGCCGGGCCTGTCATACATACATACATACATATATATACATATATATATATATATATATATGTGTGTGTGTGTGTGTGTGTGTGTGTGTGTGTGTGTGTGTACATATATGTATATATATATATGTGTGTGTGTGTGTGTGGTGTGTGTGTGTGTGTGTGTGGATAGCATGCCGGCATATGTAGAAACACAGAAACAAAGTGTATTTGAGTGAAGGTCGATAGTTTCTATACGATGAAGAGAGAGAGACAGAGAGAGAGAGAGAGAGAGAGAGAGAGAGAGAGAGAGAGAGAGAGAGAAGACAGACAGACAGACAGACAGAGAGGCATAAAGGCACAGGCAGAGACAGAGAGAAAGAGAGAAACACGGAGAGGGGAAATAATTAGAGACGCCTTTGTTCATGCCTTGCAGAATTTCGCTCTCCAAATTTGAAAAAGAAAAAAGAAAATCACTGCATGCTTCTCCTCCATTTGTATTTCCGAAACATGACAGTGCAAAGAGAAACAAATGACAAAGGAGACAGTCAAACCAAACATAATCTGGCGTTCTTTCCACCATTTTTCATTTCTTTATTTTATTTATTTATTTATTTATTTTAGTCAAGAAGAAACTAAGCGCATCTGAGTAAAGGTTAATCACCCCTGCACAGCTTTGTAGCTTTACAGTTTGACAGTTATCTCCCATGACGATTGGTGATGACTTTTTTTTTTCTTTTGTGTGTGTGTGTGTGTGTGTGTGACACACCGAATAATGGCAGTGTAAAACAGATTGGCTATTTTTGGGAAAACATCAATAACAAGACCGAACTGAAATCTCAAAGGAAATTCCCGGAAAAGAAAAAAGATACACAAACAGTATTCCGCCTACTCTTAAAGGGTTTTTGGGAGGAACATTCGAGCTGAAAATCGATTTGAATGACATGCAAGTCGTGGGTTCTCGGAGCAACTGAATGGAAACAGACCGGGGAAATACAGGCCTGGGGTTTTGGTCAAAAAGGAAGCGCTGCAATACACACGCCATTCTCAAGGAAGTAAACATACTAGAATTTAGAGAAACCACACACACACACACACACACACACACCGATTTCCGCTACTAATGACTAAACTCTCCCACCCACACTTAACACTTCCACCCTCTCTCTCTCTACACCTTACTCCCCACCCTACCTCCACCCCAACACACACACACACACGCACACACACACACGCCGATTTCCGCTACTAATGACTAAACTCTCCCAACCCCACTTACACATATCCACCCTCTCTCCCTGCACCTCACTCCCCACCCCACCTCCACGCCATCACACACACACACACACACACACACAGGGCGGGGGAAACTGCTTGTCGACTGGTGCAGTGCCCAAGAAAAACAGACCTGGAGAAAGTGAACTTCTTTTTCATGGATGGAGACTCATTTTCATCAAACGTAGAAAACCCACCACCACCACCACCTACGAGAAGGATAACAAATACCACCACCAACAACGTCATGAACAACAGACCATTAACGTCAATAACAACATCAACAACAGAATAACAACCAACAACCACAACGAGTACAGACAAAAAAACAAAACAAAATCAATGAACTAATGACATACCGCGCACATGTCTTTATTAAGCATCTAATGCACAGTCCTAGCATTCCAATCATGTTTCAATCAAGCACACATTTACACTCATATCGACATGTAACATGTTACGTGTATGACCGTTTTGTTTTTATGTTCCCCGACAAATAGACAGCCACAGTCCGTTTTCGGGGGTATGCATGTTGGATATGTTCTTGTTTCCATAATCCGCCGAACGCTGACATGGATTACAGGATCTTTAACTTGCGTATTTGATTTTCTGCGTGCGTATACACACGAAGGGGGTTCAGGCACTAGCAGGTCTTCACAAATGTTGACCTGGGAGATCGGAAAAATCTCCACCCTTGACCCAGCAGGCGCCATAAGCAAGATTCAAACCCCGGGCCCTTAAATTGAAAGTCCAGCGATTTAACCACTCGGCTATTGAACCTCTCTCTCTCTCGGTGTCTCTCTCTCTGTCTCTCTCTGTCCCTCTCTCTCTCCTTTTCGTCATATATGGCGTGAAATTAAGTACTACTACTACTAATGCTGCTGCTCCTGTTGCTGTTGTAACTTCTACTACTACTTTTACTTTTACTTCTACGACTGCTGCTGCTGCTACTGCTGCTGTTACTACTACTACTACTACTACTGCTGCTGCTGCTGCTGCTGCTGCTACCACCACTACTACTGCTGCTGCTGCCCTGTACTACTACTACTACTACTACTTCTACGACTGCTGCTGCTGCTGCTGTTACTTCTACTACTACCACTACTGCTGCTGCTGCTGCTGTTACCACTACTACTACTACTACTCCCTACGACTACTACTATACACACGCACTCACCGACAGGCGAGCAGACCAGACTTGGAACACACCACACACCAACCGACACACCGACAGCCAACCAGAGTCATGTCCTTGATCCATCCATCCATCCATCCATCTATCACCTTTTGCAGTCAGGACAGACCCGGCGCAGAGTTAGGAGCTGCTGTACGGTGACCACGGGGCGGGCGATCAAGTCCCAAACCTAATCAGGGCCCAGGAAATGACTCCCATCTGTGTCCCATTTCTGCCGCGGTCAGATCTTGATCGCAGGCGCCGATACCGAGATTCGAACACAGGACCCTCAGATTGAAAGTCCAACGTTTTAACCACTCGACCGTTGCGCCTCTCTCTCTCTCTCTCTCTCTCTCTCTCTCTCTGTATGCCTATATTTGTCTGTCTTTCTCTGTATCTCTCTCTCTCTCTCTCTCTGTCACTCTCTGTCCTCTCCTTTTCCCCGTTCTTACATGTTTTTCGCCATATGCGACGTGAAATTGAAGAACACTACTGCTGCTGCTTTTGCTGTTACTACTACTATTTGTATTTATATTTCTCTTTTTTTTGTCGGAACAAATTCCTCTGTGTGAAATTCGGGCTGTTGTCCCCAGGGAGAGCACGTCGCTACACTGACAGTGCCACCCATGTTTTTTGGTATTTTTTTTTCCTGTGTGCACTTCTATTTGTTTTTTTCTATCGAAGTGGAATTTGTTTTAACACAATTTTGCCATGGACAATTCTTTTGTTGCCGTGGGTTCTTTTACTACTTCTAGTACTACTACTACTACTGTTGCTGCTGCTGCCCCCTGCTTCTTCTGCTGCTGCTGATACTACTACTGCTGCTGCTACTGTTGCACCCTGCTTTTACTACTACTACTACTACTACTACTACTACTACTGTTGCTCCCTGCTTCTACTTGTGGTGGTGGTGGTGTTCTTGCTGCTGTTACTACTAACACTTCTACAACTACTTCCACTACTGCTTCTGCCGCTCCCTGCTTTTTCTACTACTACTACTACTACCACTACTGCTGCTGCTGCTACTACTACACACACTCACCGACAGGTCAGCAGACCAGACCTTGAACACTCCAACCGATACAACGACGACCTGACGACAGGACCAACCAGAGTCCTGTCCTTGATCCATCCATCCATCCATCCATCTATCACCTTTTGCAGTCAGGACAGACCCGGCGCAGAGTTAGGAGCTGCTGTACGGTGACCACGGGGCGGGCGATCAAGTCCCAAACCTAATCAGGGCCCAGGAAATGACTCCCATCTGTGTCCCATTTCTGTCGCAGTCAGATCCTTGATCCCACTGCGGCCAGGCAAGGTCCATGGCTTCCACTCTCTGTCTCTCTGTGTCTCTCTGTCTGTCTCTCTCTCTCCACAGTAAAAAACCACCCCTGTTAAAAATTTGGTCCCGGTGACTTTTTCAATTCTTATTTATTTTATTTTATTTATTTTATTTTTTATTTATTTTTTTTGGGGGGTGGGGGGTGGGGGTGGGCGAGGGGAGAGGGGGGTCTCGTCATCTGTTTCCATTGTAATCTAATGTGCGTTGCATCAAATAATAATTCCTGCTTTCGAAAACAAACCCTCGACTTGGTAAGTTTTTAAAAGTTTTTTGTTTTTTTTAAGTGTGAAGTAGTGTGCGTTACAGGAAATGATGATTTATGCTTTCGAAAATAACCCTTTTACCACTGATCCTTGAAGAAATTAGATCATTGCGACAGACATTTGAAGTGCAGTTGTTAATCTTTGTGGACTTTTTAACAAAAGTAATGCAGTTATGAGAGGAACATCCTAATCCGTGGTTGATAGCCTTCAATGTCGAGCATACTATCAGTAACAGTCAAGGGATTGATACTGAATTCATTGTCCAGAAAACTTTCTCAATTCAAACATGTCAGTGTATGAGATTGTTGTTACCTCTGAATGTGCATTCCTCAATCAGTAATAGTGAATAGTGTTGAACTCATTGGCGAAAAACATGACTTACTAACTTCAACTTATTCGTATAATTTTTCACTGTAGTTTGATGAAGCCTTTTGTACACGAAAGTGTGTCTTCACAAGTGACTGAGAACGTTGATGTTTTTTACTTTTTGCATTCATTATCAGTTGTTTCGCTTGTCAGTTTAACGACTTCTCTTTTACGAAGTCCTTTAAGTAATTTCCTGTAACTGTATTTAGAGTTGTTTTGTTGTTGTTGTTTTTTCTTCCAAATTTCACCCACATTTTTACCCTCATTTGCCCAGTTTCCCCCAACCCTCCATTCATCCACATCTCCCACCCCTTCTAACCGATAATACTCAGATGTATTCATAAATACTTTAACAAAATGTCTTCAATCACCGATATGTGTGACGGGACATTAAACAAAATTCCTCCTTCTTCGTTCCGGTCGGAACACAGGGCCCGCACTGCAGATCTCCATCTCGCTCTGTCTTGGGCTGTTCTCTTGGCTTCACCCCAGGTCATGTTGCTGGACTTGAGTTCTGCCTGTAGAGTTCTTCTCCAGGTGGTGACTGGTCGTCCCCTCTTCCGCTTCCCCTGTGGGTTCCAGACCAAGGCGTGGCATGGAATGTGGGTGAAAAACATACAGATGTTAATTTATTTATAATTTACAGTAACGGGCACCGGACCACCATAATTTGTGTGGAGGACACTTGCAATAGACACTGTTAACCACAAGTCCCATTCAGAGAAATTACAAAAAAGATAGCATGAAAGAAATGAATCGCAAAATCACACCGGAAGAAAGAACGTAGCTTTGTATGAAATAGAATGTATAGATAAACACAGTAATTAGCAAATAAGTGAATAAATATACCCATCCAAACATACATGCAATATTCGATAAAATTAATGCATTGTATTTCAAACTTTTCATACACACTTCTTTTGATGACGGACTACGCTGTTCTTCGAACAGCCTAACCGATACTTTTCTTTCTGAAGAAAATACATTTGCAATATTTTTGTATATGTCAGATCAGTTCCTAGATGTCGAGGGGAGGCTATCATTTTTTTCATCACAAGCCTTTCTTGATTTTGGAAGTCTCAATGTTTCCTTCCGGTTTTTCTCCCCTCGCAGTGTCAACAAGTTACAGACGCTTGGTAACAGGAACCTGCGTCTTTGTTCCCCCTACTTACTGTTTTTCTTCTTCTGCTGCTGCTGCTGCTGCGTTCGTGGTCTACAACTCCCACGTTCACCTGTAACTCCGCGCGCCATATAAGCAGTCATACTCCGTTTTCTGCGGTGTGCATGCAGGGTATACTCTTGTTTCCACAACCCATCCTACGCTTTCATGGAGAATGGAGTTGCCTGACGTGTGTGTATTGGATCTTTTGTGTAGGTTTGATTTTTTTATTTTAAATTTTGATCTTCTGCATGCGTTTACACACGAAGGGGGTTCAGGCACTTGCTGACCTTGGAGATCGAGGGAAAAAAAATCTCCACCATACCAGGCGCCATGACCGAGATTCGAACCCAGGACCCACGGATTGAAATCCAACGCCTTGGCCAATCAGCTTTTGCGCCTGTCTCCTGTTGTTCTCAATTTTTTGTTTCTGCTCTTTTGTTTATTTCTTTTTTGCAAGCGGCACACCCATTGATCTCACACTTTCACCAGAGATCGTTTAAGAAAGAGGGAAGGGAGGAAGGAAAGGGGGTCACTCTCACATTAATGTGTTAATATATTCAGGAAGTTGAAAGCATGCCCCGGGAGACCGGAATTTCCATGTAACTATAAAACGCGGCAAGGCATACACCCACCGACACTCAATTTACTTGTCCTTCTCTCATGTGCCGTGTCATGGGAAAAAGCGAAATAAGAATTATTCTTTTTTTTTTTGTTTGTTTGTTTTTTTAATCCATTATTGTGCTCCATGGCAGAAAGATCACAGAGACTCAATTTTAGGGAACACCGTAGCTGTACAAGCAGCACACTTCTCCTTGTCCAGTTCACCACAGAGCAGATAATTACGCATCGTGCGCAGAGTACTTAAGTTTAGCGCTTAGATCTTTCCCCAGAGGTTTCACGTGCCCGAGATTGAGAAATAGCGTGCTGTTGGGAGACTGAAGAGGAGGAGGAGGAGGAGGAGGAAAGGTGGCTGCACCAATGGTCTGATGCGTTCTGTGCACGTGGTAATTTGGCGGACTGAGGAACAAGCGCGGGAACGATTTCCTCCCATCCTATTCTCCCACCACGTGAAGATTTAGAGAATCTTTCTCCTGATCAAACCACGTGGGCTACTCCTATGACTGAAGACACGACACGACAAGGGTGATGAAAGGGAATCTTTCCACTTTTTTTTTTTTTTTTTTTTTTTTTTTTTTTTTTTTACAGGAAAACAATCAGTGTCGATACTGGATCATCCAGTATTGTCCCATTCCCCGGCCACGTGTACATATAGAGAATCTTCTCCTGATAAAACCATGTGAGTTACTCCTATGAGTGAAGACACAAGGGTGATGAAAGAGAATCTTCCACTTTTAGTTAAAACTTCGCTTTGTGTGTGTGTGTGTGTGTGTGTGTGTGTGTGTGTGTGTGTGTGTGTGTGTGTGTGTGTGTTTCAGTGTCGATACTAGATGATCCAGTAAGTATCGACTGAGAAAATAAGAATCTGTCCTCAGTCGGATAACATTTCTCATTACATGATTTCGTTGATCTTGGAGATGAGATAAAATAAGACAAGATAAGAATTACTTAGATTGAGAAAATAAGGTTATTTTCTCAGTCAGATAACATCATATCATTACATGATTTCGTACTACTTAAAGCTAAGATAGAATAAGATAAGAATAACTTTCTTATGTCCCAACGAGAAATTACATCAGGTGCAGCAAAACAAACATAGATGAGTACTCAACACAAAAATATGAAACATGACTTAATTTAAAAAAAAAAAAAAAAAGCAACAAGTAGCCCCCCCTCCCCCCGCCACCCCCCCTTCTCCCCCCTGCACCCCCCACCCCATACACACAGGTAACATAGCAAACAGCAAAGAAAGCAAAAAAAGGGGAGGAATTAACTGATTTTCTAAATTAGATCTTCTTCTTCTTTGTTCGTGGGCTGCAACTCCCACGTTACCTCGTATATACGCGAGTGTGCTTTTACGTGTATGACCGTTGTTTTTTGTTTTTTTACCCCGCCATGTAGGCAGCCATACTCCGCTTTCGGGGGTGTGCATGCTGAGTATGTACTTGTTTCCATAACCCACCGAACGCTGACATGGATTACAGGATCTTTAACGTGCGTATTTGATCTTTTGCTTGCGTATACACACGAAGGGGGTTCAGGCACTAGCAGGTCTGCACATATGTTGACCTGGGAGATCGGAAAAATCTCCACCCTTTACCCACCAGGCGCCGTCACCGAGATTCGAACCCGGGACCCTCAGATTGAAAGTCCAACGCTTTAACCATTCGGCTATTGCGCCCGTCACTCTAAATTAGATGACCTAAACACTTTACCAGTATAGAACAAAAAAATCGTTGGCTGCTCTTTCAAAACATGACACATAAATAAAACATCAAACGAAGAAAGTAAGTTTGTTCCAGAATATGTTTTAAACGTTTGCCATTTGTTTTGCTGTCATTGAATATTGTTTTCAGTGCCCTGCTTCCTTCTTATTTGTAAGGTGCGTTATCTATATTGACAGGCGTGATTTAATGCTGATAGCTTTCTTCTTTTTAAACTCATTATTCCATTTTCAGTGTAGATGTTTAATCGATCGCATTATTCTGCTGTGTTCTGGGTTTGCGAATCCCAGCCATGTTCCACTGTATATCTATCTATCCCATCCATGTTCCATTGTATATCTATCTATCTATCTATCTGCCTGTCTGTCTATCGCAGCTGAGAGAAAACGTGGGAGGGGAACGATCACACTATCTCCCAGTCCCACAACTTATTGCAGGCTAACATTTACCGTAATAACACAATCATTATATATATATATATATATATATATATATATATATATATATATATATGTGTGTGTGTGTGTGTGTGTGTGTGTGTATGTGTATGTGTGTGTGTGTGTGTGTGTGTAGTGATGGCCGAGAGGTAACGCGTCCGCCAAGGAAGCGAGAGAATCAAAGCGCGCTGGTTCGAATCACGGCTCAGCCGCCGATATTTTCTCCCCCTCCACTAGACCATGAGTTGTGGTCTGGACGCTAGTCATTCGGATGAGACGATAAACCGAGGTCCCGTGTGGTGCATGCGCTTAGCGCACGTAAAAGAACCCACGGCAATAAAAGGGTTGTTCCTGGCAAAATTCTGTCGAAAAATCCACTTCGATAGGAAAGACAAATAAAACAGCACGTAGGAAAAAATACAAAAAATGGATGGCACTGTAGTATAGTAGTATAGATCTCCCTGCGGAGAGCAGCCCGAATTTCACACAGAGAAATCTGTTGTGATAAAAAGAAATACATACATACACATACAAGCATACATACATACATATACTTACATATAATATACATATACATTTCCCTTTGCACGCTTTGGCATATTCTTAGCTTGTGGCAAGATACGCAGTTACATGATACATAGTTGTCTCCAACAATGGAGATGAGGAATGCTACAATTGGAGGAATATGACGCCGATCAATCAGGTACAATTGGCGGGCATTTACTTGCCATAGCTGTGACTTGTGACGAATATCCCCAGACCCTAAACGCACGAGAAAATTATCATTCTTTTCTTCTCCTTCGTTCTTCTTCTTGGCTTTCTTTATAGCTCACGCGACCGGTCATGACCTGTCTCTCAGGACTGAGCATGCCTGACAGAATGGAGTAGATCTGCTATGCAGAAATGTAGTACAGTAACAAAATGGAGTAGATCTGCTATGCAGTAATTTAGTACAGTAACAGAATGGAGTAGATCTGCTATGCAGAAATGTAGTACAGTAACAAAATGGAGTAGATCTGCTATGCAGTAATTTAGTAATGACAGAATGGAGTAGATCTGCTATGCAGTAATTTAGTACAGTGACAGAATGGAGTAGATCTGCTATGCAGTAATTTAGTAATGACAGAATGGAGCAGATCTGCTATGCAGTAATGTAGTACAGTGACAGATAAGAGTAGATCTGTCGTGTAGAAATGTAGTACAGTGACAGATAAGAGTAGATCTGTCGTGCAGAAATGTAGTGCAGTGACAGAATGGAGTAGATCTGTCGTGTAGAGATGTAGTACAGTGACAGAATGGAGTAGATCTGTCATGCAGAATTGTAGTACAGTGACAGAATGGAGTAGATCTGTCGTGCAGATCTATAGTACAGTGACAGAATGGAGTAGATCTGTCGTGCAGATCTGTAGTACAACAACAGAATGGAGTAGATCTGTCGTGCAGATCTGTAGTACAGTGACAGAATGGAGTAGATCTGTCATGTAGAAATGTAGTACAACAACAGAATGGAGTAGATCTGTCCTGTAGAAATGTAGTACAACAACAGAATGGAGTAGATCTGTCCTGTAGAAATGTAGTACAGTGACAGAATGGAGTAGATCTGTCATGTAGAAATGTAGTACAGTGACAGAATGGAGTAGATCTGTCCTGTAGAAATGTAGTACAACAACAGAATGGAGTAGATCTGTCCTGGAGAAATGTAGTACAACAACAGAATGGAGTAGATCTGTCATGTAGAAATGTAGTACAGTGACAGAATGGAGTAGATCTGTCATGTAGAAATGTAGTACAGTGACAGAATGGAGTAGATCTGTCCTGGAGAAATGTAGTACAACAACAGAATGGAGTAGATCTGTCCTGGAGAAATGTAGTACAACAACAGAATGGAGTAGATCTGTCCTGTAGAAATGTAGTACAGTGACAGAATGGAGTAGATCTGTCATGTAGAAATGTAGTACAGTGACAGAATGGAGTAGATCTGTCCTGGAGAAATGTAGTACAACAACAGAATGGAGTAGATATGTCCTGGAGAAATGTAGTACAACAACAGAATGGAGTAGATCTGTCGTGTAGAAATGCAGTACAACAAAAGAATGGAGTAGATCTGTCCTGTAGAAATGTAGTACAGTGACAGAATGGAGTAGATCTGTCATAGAGAAATGTAGTACAGCAACAGAATGGAATAGATCTGTAGTACAGAAATGTAGTACAGTGACAGAATGGAGTAGATCTGTCGTGCAGAAATGTAGTACAGTGACAGAATGGAGTAGATCTGTCATGCAGAAATGTAGTACAGTGACAGAATGGAGTAGATCTGTCATGCAGAAATGTAGTACAGTGACAGATAAGAGTAGATCTGTAGTGCAGTGACAGTGACAAAAGAATGGAGTAGATCTGTCCTGTAGAAATGTAGTGCAGTGACAGAATGGAGTAGATCTGTCCTGGAGAAATGTAGTACAGTGACAGAATGGAGTAGATCTGTAGTACAGAAATGTAGTACAGTGACAGAATGGAGTAGATCTGTAGTGCAGAAAATTTAAAACAGTTCAGTGACAGATGAGAGTAGATCTGTCATGTAGAAATGTAGTACAGCAACAGAATGGAGTAGATCTGTTGTGCAGAAATGTAGTACAGTGACAGATGAGAGTAGATCTGTCATGTAGAAATGTAGTACAGTGACAAAATGGAGTAGATCTGTCTTGCAGTAATGTAGCAGTGATAGCTGGGAGCAGAACTGTAGTGCAAAAAATAACCACTGCTGCTATCAGTCCGGGGAACGACTGTAAATACTGAGAGGAGAAAGATGGCGGAATGGTTAAGATGCCAATGCAGTCTCTGTAAGGGTATGGGTACGATTCCCTCTTCTGCACTTTCTTCCAAGTTTGACTGGAAAATCAAACTGAGCGTCTCGTGATTCGGATGAGGCGGTAAACCGAGGTCCGCGTGTGCAGCGAGCGTACTTGGCTCACAGAAAAAGAACCCGTGTCTACGAGAGTGTTGTCAGATGCAAGCACTCACGGCCTGACAAGCGCGTTTGGGTTAGGCTGCTGTGTTTTAGGCATCTGCTTAGCAGATGTTGTGTTGATTATATGATTTTTTTTTTTCCCGAACGCAGTGACGCCTCCTTGAGGAAGGAAAACTGTAAACAGTGAGAGAGGATGAAGAAAGCACTTCTGGCAGGTCCATCAGTGTTTCTTCCTTTGCGACTACTGAAAGTAGTCCCTTGTTTCATTCCTTTCTAATCTTTGTCTTTCATATTTGTCCACCCCCCCCCCCTCTCCCCCCGATCCCCTCCCCTGCCCCCAACCCCATCCCCACCACCACCACCCTCACTTTTTTTCTTTCCAGTAGTGTTATATGCTAAACGACAGACTGAACTATTGCTCGTTCAATATATATATTTTTCTATGTCTCCCGTTAAGTCTGTCTGTATTGTGTCTGTGTCTGTCTGTTTGCTTCTCTCCCTCTCCTCTCTCTCTCTCTCTCTCTTTGCTGCCCCATCATCTGCACCGTTTCAGTGGCATTACTCCCACGCCGCTCATTTAGATTTCCCCCATACACGGCCACACCCGGGTTCGCCCGTCACAGTTCCAGCGTCGGCAGTCCGCAGAGAACCATCGGTGTTAGGTCGCCAGGAGGCCACACACCAGAGGAGACCCTGCACTGCTGCTGAGTCACTTCGGTGCTGTTCACTGGTGCCTGTTCTAACGTACTTAGGACACCATTTACTAAGCCCCCCTACTAACGACAATAATGGCTTAGTCGCGGAGCCAGACTGAGTGAAAGCCCCTCCCAGAGTGGAGACCGCCACTACGTCCCTCAAACAACAGCTCCCCATGAATCTGCCGACACTGAAGACACTGACAGGAAATTGAGGGGTATCGAAACTGAGGTCACCATGAGAGCAGGGCATGAAAGGCCACAGACTTTGAGACTGTTTTGTCTATATTGATGATGATGGAGGAGGAGGATGACGATGACGATGTTGCTATGGGGGTCCATTTTGGTTTGGGACTGCGTGACAAGTCTGTACTCTACGCTTCCTGTTATAATGATATCCCGGCGTTAACCAGGCCCGAGAGATACAGACACTTGCAGTGTTGGTCAAGTAATTAGAACAACACACCCAAAGACGCATCCTTGAAGTGGATGACACTCGACTGTGTGGTCCCAGTCTCCCCATTTAAGCCCACAGCACACTCAACTCTGGGTAGGAGCAGGCCACTGGCCGAAAAACCCACCTCCGCTGGGATTCGAACCCGCGTCCTCCCAGCCGTCAGTCCGCGACACTAACCACTTCGCCACGGCGACTGGTCTCACTCTCTTATTTCGATGTTTGTACGTTTTCATGTTTCTGCGTTTCTTTGTTTGTTTCTTTGTTTCTTTCTTTCTATTTGTTATCATGTGTGAATCGCCAGAAAAAATGACCATTCAGTTTGCAGGAGGGTGTTATGTAAACTTCTCTTTTTTAAAAGATAAGTTTACTGATCAATTTATTTATCATTTGAAAACAGACAAAAACAAGCAAACAAACAAGAAACAAAACAACGCACAGACACAAAAGTTATGTTGCTTCCTCTCAATTCATGCAGCAAGAAAAAACAAACAAACAAACAAACAAAATATCAGACTGTCTAGCTGTCTGATTGATCATGCTATGCTAGACTGTGATAGCTGTTTCTTTTTACCTCTATTTCCGCTTGATTAATACTTTTGCATTCGTCTGGTTCTCCTCAGTTATTTATTTATTTATTTTTATGTTTTTCCTCTATTTTTTTCCATTTTGGTTACCTTTGTCGCCGAATTCTAATATGATTGTTTCATTCGCTCTTTCTCATTTTCTGATTCAGATTACTTGATTTTGTTGAAATTTGCTTTCGCTGCTATCTCACTGTATTTAATATTTACTGATTCAGTGTTGTTGTTTTTTTTTGTTTTTTTTTTTGGTTGTTGTTTTTCTTTTTGTTTCTTTTTGTGATTTCTCTTATTTGTCTTCGTTTGAAGTGCAATTACTGTTCCTTTCTTGTCTTTATGCATGTTTTGTTTTCCTTTTTTTTTTCTTTCAAGCCATTTGTTTTCTCTTGTGCATCAGTATCTCCATTTTCTTCTGCCCTGTTCTCGCTTTCTCTTTCCCACCTGTTTCATGCAATATTAAACAACAACAACAGCAACAAGATAGCACAAATCCCATTGCTCTTTGAAGAACAGAGGGACACAACGTGAAGCAATTGTGTACAGCTTTTCCTCTCAGCTTACAAAAAGGGTGAATAAGAGGCGGAGAGAGATTCACGCAGATAGCTTTGAGGGAAGTTTTGTATTTTCTATTGCACGATATTTTATTTC
>NC_134898.1:20056011-20066011 GCF_041734735.1 Babylonia areolata
GTGTGTGTGTGCACATGCTTGTGTGTGTGTGTGTGTCTGTGTGCGTGTGTGTGTGTGTGTGTGTGCGTATGTGTGTGTGTGTGTGTGTGTGTGTGTGTGTGTGTGCGTGCACATGCTTGTGTGTGTGTTTCTTTTTTCATCGAATAATCGAAATCGAAATGCGTGGTTGTCTGGAGTTGTTTGAAAAATGCAATCTTTTACGTTTGAAAAAAGAAAAAAAGTAGTCAAAGTGATGTAAACGAATGTCACATATTGCAGTGGATAAATCATAAAACATGTATGTTCATAAAATTAATGCACGCACATTCTTTAGGTCGGCGTATACTATGGGCAGTAAATCTTTCGCTTTCTCTTGTGCAACGCTTTAATCTCTCTCTTGTTCGATTGCAAAAGACTTTCTACTTTATCTCCGAATGTATGTTTAAGTCTGTTCCTGTCTGTATCTGTCGGTCGTTCTGTCTGTCTGTCTGCCTTTCTGTTTGTCTGTCTGTTTGTCTGTCCGTCCCTTTTCCTCTCTCTGTTTCTCTGTCTGAACAAGACACTAAACCAGCTCTCTATTCTTGAAGCAAGTGTGTCTCCAATGGATACAAAACTTATATTTCAACCACCACCCCTTGGGAGGAGAACAAAAACTCGACAAGTCGATCACAAGAAAAGCTTTAGCTGGAGAGATGGAAGAGAGACAAGCGAAACATAGAAAAAAAGAAGAAAGAAAAAAGAAAAAAAAGAGAGAAAAAAGCTTACAGCTAATTTCCTTATTTCACCTCATGACATGTTTTGCTCCCCTCATTGACAAAAGGTGTCCTGACAGAAAAACAGCTATAGTTTTGGGGGGACCGAAAGGAAAAGATGAAGATCAATCATTTAGGCACGCGCCGTACATTTTGGTCGGGGGAAAAAAAAAGACACAGAAACAATTATAGGCTGTACATTTTTCTTTTAATGTTGTTGTTATTGTTTTTTCTACCATCTGCGCTGCGACGTTTGGGCTGTAATGATGCCGTTGGTGAACCTGTCCAATTCATTGTCTTCACGAGACAGACCGGGTGGTGGTACTGATGATGGTGATGTGATGATGATAATGGTGATGATGATGATAACGATGTTGATGACTGGTGTGTACACGTAGCAGTTACTAGTATTGTGGTCATTGTTGCCACTCTTGTTTTCATGCTATTTTAGATCATTTTCATACCTTTTCCAGAGAGAGTGAGAGAGACAGAGACAGAGAGAGACAGGAAACACAGAGACGGAGAGAGACACAGATTATGTGGGCGTCTCTTTCTCACTGTGTGTGTGTGTGTGTGTGTGTGTGTGTGTGTGTTTGAGAGAGAGAGAGAGAGAGAGAGAGAGAGAGAGAGAGAGACTTTGAAATTCTGACATGTGATTGTCAATACTTGTAAAGAGCTATCGTCAAGAGGGTGACAAGGTTGACAAGACTCATATGGTTAACTAACGAATGCATTAGTTGTTATTACATGAACCAGCAGCAAATGTATCTGACAACTTCTGACAGAAGTAAACAAATGGTTTGTATGGAAAACATTTCCGGACAGAAAATGGGGAAGTGGGATAAGCATGTATATGTTGGTTATTTTATTCAACTTTCAACAATCTTTTAATTTAACTTGTTACCAGAGTTGATTGTATTTTCTTGTCTCGACGTAAGATTTGAACCAGCTACTAGACAGCATTCCACAATCACTTTGGTGTCTTTAATGTACAGGGTTGGAACTAACTGTAACAAAACCCTCGAACACATTCTAATACATACACTCAGACACGCATAGACAATCGCGCTAATTACAAGTCCAGAAAAAATATGTAATTGATTGAATCGTTGCATTGGACAGGGTTAGCTCACGTATAACCAAACGCATATGAGCAGATATATTGGGATGATACCAACTTCCTAACTGCATTCTATCTTTCAACCTCTCTCTCTCTCTCTTCTCTCTCTTTTTCTCTCTCTCTCGCTCACTCTGTGTGTGCGTGTGTGTCTCTGTATCCCTGTTTCTCCCCTTCTGTCTCTCTCTCAGTGTCTCTGTCTCTCTGACCCTCCCTCTTTCTCTATCTGTCTGTCTCTGTGACATTGAAAAGACGGTTGGACAAAATGAAGAGCAAGTTACCTCCACCTTAAAAAAAGCCCCCACCCACCCCTCCCCCGAAAAAAAAAGAAAGAAAAAAAAGAAACAAAAACAAAACAAAACAAAAAAACAAACAAATCCGCGTCTCAATTAACTGTAAACGAAGGATTTTTTTTCTTCTTTCTGACAGCTGCTGTTCAGCTATGAAAGTCATTCATTAATGACGAGATCAGGTCATGAAGTCTACGTAGCACACACTTTCATAACGTCAGACGGTGTATGAAAAAAAAATCCTCTCCTTTCTTTACAGTGCCAGAGACAAGACCATCTGCTCTCTCTCCTCACGAAGTCGCCGAGCTCAGTTCTGCAGCAGCGGAGGCAGCTGTGTGCCAGAGAAAGTAGAGGAAGTAGACCATTATTATTAGTCCAGGATGAGGGCTGGACAGTTCGTGCGTGTGTGTGCTATCGGTAGATTCTTGTGTTGGTTGCGAGAAGAAAGAAAGAAAGAATGAGTGGTGTTGATGAGTGTTGTAGCTTACTTCCAGTTTTTGTTGGTTTTTGTTGTTGTTTTTCTTCTGTGTCTGACTCGTAACCGTGTGTGTGTGTGTGTGTGTGTGTGTGTGTGTGTGTGCGTGTGTGGGTGTGGGTGTGCATGTGTGTGTGTTTGTTTTGTGTGTGTGTGTGCGCGCGCGCGCGTGTGTCTGTGTGTGTGTGTCTGTCTGTCTGTCTGTGTGTGTGTGTGTGTGCGTGCGTGCGTGCGTGCATATGTGTCTGCGTGTGTGCGGATGCGTGTACGTGTGTGTCTTTGTTTGTAGAGATCTAAAGACCTGAGCCACCCTTCCCAACGCAACGAATTACTCAACACGCCCGTTGCCACCTGGTTCAGTACACGGGGAAAACAATCTGCAAGAACACTTCATCAGTGGTAATCATCCTTGAGAGCTTCACAATGTTACCCTTAGAACGCAAGATGTTAGTGTCTGAGCGAATACTCTAATTACAAAAATACAACTGCGGTCGCTGTAGTGAATACATAAATACAAATACAATCTCTCTTTTTCCCCCTCCGAAAGTGACCGGTTTAACCTTTCCTTTTAATTAAACTTACTTTCATTCCGAGGGTTTGTTTTGCGTACAGAAAAAAAAAAAAGAAAAAAAAAAACTTTCGCAAGAATCCAGACAAGATTCATTACCGCACGCGATAGCAGACAAACAGAGAGAATCAACAAAAGTGGAAACTTCCCCTGCAGAGCTGAGAGACATGCAGTGAGACTGCTGATTCAGTGCCAGACTTAGAAACGACCTTTCCCCCACCTTCCACCGTACCCCGATCCCCACACCCCCCTGCTAAAGAGAGCAACGTTAGACTAAAGTGCATTTAATGTACATACAGAGTGTTAATTGCGTTCGAGAACCATCCGAGGTGAAAATGGCCGGTATGGGTGTAATCATCCAAGGAATAAGTCGAGGTGGGTGTGGGGGGTGGGGGGCAGGGAGGGGGTACGGGGGAGGGGGGTGGGGGTTAGGGAGATATAGATGGACTACACTGACCCCACAACAGTACATGCTAAGGTGAGGAGGCATCGAGATTGTCCAGTGTTATCTATTTCGGGAAGAATTGTGTGTGTGTGTGCGTGTGTGCGTGCTTGTGTGCGCGTTGAAAACATGTTCTTTGACATACAAAGTAAATATGATTGTTATATTCTGTTAGCAGGTGACTTTAATGCTTATACAAAAAATTTGAAAGATTTCATTGATCAACATCAGAGTAACAGTAGAGGTCCATTCCATGATTTGATCAATGTTTTAGATGAGCAGTTATATCCAGTTAAGTGTAGACATAATCAAGATAATCGTCAACCAAACAACAATGGGTATAGATTGATTGACTTGTGTAAATCGTCTTCATTGTACATTCTTAATGGAAGAGCAGGGAGAGATGACGGAATCGGAATGTTCACTTGTAATGGCTGTACTGTGGTTGACTACATGATTGGATCCCCCTTTTTGTTCACAAAAATAACAGATTTTACAATTTTCCCATTTGATGCTTTATTATCTGATGTACACAGCCTGTTGATCTTGTCTCTGGCTACTGAATGTCATATATTGAACCATAAAAATCATACTGATATGGCTGTCATACCGTGTCCTAAAAAATGTGCCACATCAAATTTAACAGGTCAGAATGAAATAATTCGAAATTTGGGAACACGAAAAGGCTGCTTCTTTTCAAGAAAAGTTGTCTAACGCTGAGCTTACACGCTTAAATGACGCAATTGATGCTGATGATATTGACGTCATAAATGATAAGCTCGCAAACATTCTGATTCAGACGACAAAAGATACTCTGGGGACATATCAAATTCGTACTTCGTACTTCTAAGACAAAACACAGAGATAGTCGCAGTTGGTTTGATTCCACATGCAAACGAAGCCGATCACAATATTTTAAAGCTAAACACAGAGTAAAAAAAAAAAAAAAAAAAAAAAAATCGTGAAAATAGAGACACGCTCGAAAGAGTCAGCAAAAGTTACAAGTCCGTTTTAAAGAAAGCAGAAAAGTCGTGGAGAGAAAAAAAAAATGGCACAGAGAACTACGAAGTTTATGCAAAAGCAATTCCAGAGAAATATGGAATAGAATTAAAAAGAAAACTACATGTCCTATAAATTTAGAAGACATGTCTCACCATTTCAGCAACCTTAACGTTAATGATAATGAACATATTGACAGTACAACGGCAGTGCACATTATCAGTTTAGAGGATAATGATGATATCTTAAATGCATGGTACAGTAAGTATCTGGTCGTTTTAGTACCTGGGCGTATGCCTATGAGCACATTTATTTGACATACAGACATACAGTCCGACAGCCAGGCAGACAGACAGACAGACAGACAGACAGAGATCCAAATATGACACAAAGATGCACACGTGCAATGAGAGCGAGAGAGAGACAGAGACAGGTAGTCAGAGAAACAAAGACAGACACAGACAGACAGACTGACTGACACAGACAGATTGACAGAAACAGAGACAAACACAGAGGGAGAGGGAGGAGGGGAGGAGAGAGAGAGAGAGAGAGACATACGGGCAGACACACAGAGACACAGACATACAGACACACAGGAAGGCGATGTCAGAGAGCGAGAGGAAGACGCACACAGAGAAAGAAAGAAAGAATGAAAGAATGAATGAATTTTCCTTAATGATGGCAGTGGGATAAGCAAGGACATGCTTTTCTTTTTTCATCCGGCCCTCAGGGCAAAGAAATTAAATAAGCAAACAAAAGAAAATTTAAAAAAAATTACAATACTACTACTACTACCACTACGACTACTTCAAAGTAAATAAGATAAAATTAATGATAATAAAACAAGAAGAGAGAAAGAACAAGATAAGAGACAGACAGAGAGAGGGGGAAAGAGAGAGTAACGGACGAAACAAAAACAATAAAAATGGTAGTAGAGTGGTATTGAAGACAACACATTTTTAACTTACTCAGTTCGGCCAGTCCTCTCTTCTCCTCTACACAGACCCCTCGGATGTCCAATGGGTGTCTGAATGACCCAACCTTTAGCTTCCGTCGTCAGAATTGTGGTATTCTTTGTCAACATTCACCTCTTCAGTGAAAGAGCCTTCCGCTTGTTATATTTTGATGGTGGTAATTGGGGAGAAACGCTGTTAACGTCGTCTCTTTCGCCGTTCGTATGGAAAGAGTTATTAACTCACTCAGTACGGCCAGTCCTCTCTTCTCCTCTACACAGACCCCTCGGATGTCCAGTGGGTGTCTGAATGGCCCAACCTTTAGCTTCTATCGCCAGAATTGTGGTATTCTTTGTCAACTTTCACCTCTCCAGTATAAGAGCCTTCCGCTTGCAATATTTTGATGATGGTAATTGGGGTGAAACGCTGTTAACGTCGTCTCTTTCGCCGTTCGTATGGAGAGAGTTAACAGTGGGAGGTAGACTTAAAAATCTTGGTAAAAGTCGACTTACTTGGGATAAAAGAGACGATGTATCGAGCCACAGGCTCTTCTTCAGGCAAATGAAATGAGTGAGTGACAGACAGAAAGATACAGACAGAGAGGGAGAGAGAGTAAAGTTCAGGAAAGGAAAGTGATGAGAAGTCACAGGAAAGGACACAAAAAACAAAGCAGGGTGAGTAGAACTGTCAGTGTGAATGTGTGATGGAAAGAAAGGGCTCTGAAAGGGAAGGGTGAGGGAAAGTGGGGGGGGGGGAGGGGGTGAGAGGACAGGAGTGAGGGAAGGGGGTGGAAGAGATCGTTAGTGTCAGGGACACGTGAACAAGAAAGTGAAATAATAAGTGAAAAAAAAAAATATATATATATAATAATAATAATTAAAAAAAAAATTAAAACACACACACACACACACACACAGCGATATATATAGATAAATACAATAAAATTAATTAAAATAACAGTTTGCGGAACATGGATCCTTCGGCGTGCACTTTTATTTTATTTTCTTCTGCTTCTTCTTCTATATGTGTTTTTTTTTCTTTGGCTTGTGTAAAGTCAGATTTTTCAGTGGCAGAAAAGTCAATTTTTTTACACTTGTTCTCTTCTAGAAACTCAGTCATGTTATTCTGTATGATAATAATATTATCATTTTGGTCAAGTACTGATGGCCCTGTGCCTCTTTATTATTGAACCAAGTGAGGATTACTTACTACAGCACTTCACATACATGACTGTGTCAGTGCTCGTTTGCCTGATAATGTATGTTTTGGCTATCGCACAACTGAGCTAGCCACATATGCTGTATTCATATTTCGACGCTGATTTGAATCCATTTGCACACAGAGATAGATAGATAGATAGATAGAGGGGACAGACGGACAGAGAGTAAGAAACAGAGAGAGGGAGAGAGAGACAGAGAAGGAGAGAGGCGGACAGACACAGAGAGAGTAAGAAACAGAGAGAGGGAGAGAGAGAGAGAGAGCAAGAGAGAGAAGGAGAGAGGCGGACAGACACAGAGAGAGTAAGAAACAGAGAGAGGGAGGGAGAGAGAGAGAGAACAAGAGAGAGAAGAAGAGAGGCAGACAAACAGAGAGTAAGAAACAGAGAGAGGGAGAGAGAGAGCAAGAGAGAGAGAGAGGCGGACAGACAGACAGAAAGAAAAACAGAGAGAGAGAGAGTAATAGCAAAACGCAGAAGAACCGTGTACTCTATCATTTGCTAGCCGCATTCGAAGCGAACGAAGTGGATGATTTTAGAGTCGTTTTGTTTTGCCACAGACCCTCACAAAGCACACACGGAAATCAGCAGCACTTAACAAAAAAAAAAAAAAAAAAAAAAGAAAGAAAAAAAGAGAGAGAGAGAGAGCTGGCGGCGCGCTTGACTGACCAGATATTAAATTCCCTTCCCTCAAAATCGACATCCGCTCCTCCTCCCCACACACACACACACACACACACACTCATCGACTTTTGCCCGCACCCATCCCTCCCACGCAGTGTACATTCCCAGGGTTTGCCCCCCGTTCCTTGCCATCAGTCGCTTGCTTTCCCAACCAAATATCTAATTCAGCATATACGTTGCCCATCCTCTATATTGACCACACACACACACACACACACATAGTCTCTCTCTGTCAGATTTTCGTAATCCCTCCCTTATCGTTACAGGAGCTGACCAAAAAAAAAAAAAAAAAAGAAAAAAAAAAAGAAACATGTCAGTGAACTTTGCAAATAATTATTTTCCTCCTCTTTTGGCTCACGTCTGCGCGCGCTCTTGGGCACACAAAATGCGAGTGCGCGCGCGCACACACACACACTCACACACACGCGCGCGCATGCGCGCGCAACCACACAGGCAGACAGACAAGCAGACAGATAGATAGACACACACATGCAAACACACACACACGCGCGCACGCGCACACACACACACACACACATAAACTCACGGACGCACGCGTTCGCACACATTAAACAGCAACACACCGAGGAAGATCTGTTCCTGGCACAACAAAAGTGAGCCCATGAGTTCTTCCGAGGGGCTGGGGTTAGTCACTGAGTAAAGATATTGGCAATAGCTCACAGCTATAATATGATGATGAACGAACGTGACGTGCAGTCATAGCAGGCACATTCCGTCAGATATCTTTAGGCTGACGAACGATTAAACTGAAATCAAGCATGCTTCTAACTGATTTAAGTGTCTGTGTATAAGCACAGCAAATATAATCTGCAGCGAACGATACCCGGATACATGTTCAGAGCAGTTTAGAATGGGCACGGATTATTCGAATTTGGAATGGCGTCGTGCCTTATGCTTGAGTCATTGAAAGGCAGCAGGTACGCTGTGATAAAAATGGCGTCTGCTATAGCTTGAAATATGGTTATTTGCTTTCAGCTGAGCGCTTGGCTACATATGTACTTCTAAAAGCGCTCATGTGGCCAAGAAAAAAAAACTACAGTCATGTCAGGCACTTTCCACCAGGTATATTTATACTTATAATAGTGCCCCAGTGGCCAAGAGAAAAACTGCAGTCATATCAGGCACTTTCCACCAGGTATATTTATACTTATAATAATGCCCCAGTGGCAAGAATAAAACCACAGTCATATCAGACATGTTCCGTCAGAGAAAAAGTTCTAATAGCGCCACAGTGGCCAAGAAAGAAACCACAGTTATATAAGACATTCTTCATCAGAGATATAGTTCTAATAGCGCCACAGTGGCCAAGAATGAAACTGTAGTCATATCCAAGCACTTTCCAATAGGTATATAGTCCTACCAGCCGCTCCAGTGACCAAGAACAAAACCACAGTCATATCAGGCACGTTCCATCAGAGATATAATTCTGATAGCGCCCAGTGGCCATTTTTGAAGGACTGAAATTCTCCGTCCACCATCATCTCTCCCTCCCACCTCCCTGCTATTTGTCTTTACATTTCTGATTTATATATATATATATATATATAAAGAATAATAAAAGGAAGAAAAAGTAAATTCATTAGTAATTTCTAAGTGAAAAAAAAATTTTTTTCTGTACTTGTTTCTCTCATGTTAGCCTCTCTCTCTCTCTCATATATATATATATATATATATATATATATATATATATATATATATATATATATATATATATATATATATATATATTACAGCGTTCAGGTTTAGAGCCGTTCATCGGTTATTGACGCATATGAATTTGAAATGATCCATCGTTTTGACAGCGAGACGGTCACTTGATTTGACTTACTGATTTTTCTCCGCGGTCGATCAGACCATAAGGCCATTTGGACATTTTCTCTATTAATAACTCCTGCAAAATAATCACGACTGCAGTGTCAAACCCCGACAAAAGTCACTGCCGTTCCTGTGACGTTCGACACCGTTTCAATGAACATTGCACACACACACACACACACACACACACACACACACACACACACACACACACACACACACACACACACACACACACACACACACACACACACACACACACACACACACACACACAAATGCACCAAGAACCAGCGGCATTAACACAAAGCCATTGTCACTTCCGTGTTGTGAAATGCAGTGGAACACGGTGCCAAACAATATCACGCTAACAAAAATCACACGAACGAATGGATTACTAAAGGGGCGAAACATGACACAAATTTTCTTTGTGTGTGTGTGTGCGTGTGTGTGCGTGCGCGCGCGTGTGTTTGTCTGTGTGTAAGTATGTGCGCGCGTGTGTGAAACAGAAAAAAAAAAGATAAAACGGACAGTCCACATCCGTCTCAGACCGTGTACAAAGAAACGCAGTCTCTGGCAAAGATCTTCCACGAAGACGGAATTACACACACACACACACACACACGTGCGTGCGCGCGCGCGCATGCACGCACGTACACACAGACACAGGCACAGACACACACACATAC
>NC_134898.1:20071011-20108511 GCF_041734735.1 Babylonia areolata
AGTCATACTTAAAAGAAAGAAAGCAGAGTGTATTAGTAAACGGGACCTTTTCGAATGTGGGAATAACTAAAATGGGCATTCCCCAAGGCTCTGTGCTTGGCCCCTTATTGTTCAACCTTTATATCAATGATCTTCCATTATGTATCTCCTCATCTGCAATATCATGCGACATGTTTGCAGATGACTCTTCTCTTCATACATATGGAGTAAATTCAGAGCACATTAATGATAGATTACAAACCAGCCTTACCGAAGTATCCAACTGGTGTACAGAAAATAATATGCTCCTTAACCCAGAAAAAACAAAGAGTATGATTGTAGCCACTCGCCAAAAGCACCAGCGTGGCTTAAATCCGCTCACTTTGTCAATCGATGGCCAAGCTATTGAACAAGTTACAGAACATCGACACCTTGGTGTCGTTATTGACAACCAGCTAAAATGGGAGGCACATATGTGACCCTCCACCACGGAATGAGTCGCTTTGTCCCTGACCAACTTTCCCGCTAGCGGCGATTTTAGGCGGGTGGGGGTCAGGTTGTCGATTTTCAGATTTTGACTTCATAGTAAACTTTAGGCTTTCTTTTATCTCATATTGAAGTATCTAGGCATAACTGTGTCTTCTTTTGCCTTAAAAGTGTGCTTAAAATGCCTAACCCGTCATTCTGATCGCCTATGACTTCGCGAAATCGATCAACTTTGACAAGCTTGCCCTCCGTCATCTCTTGGAATCGACCGGTCGAATCATACATTGTTTTAAAGGTCAAGTCCGTCTCTTTCAATCTATGTCCTTCTCATTGGTTGATTTTTTAACTACGAGCGAATCGTCGCTTTCAAAATAAGGATACACTACGTAAACAATGCGTCACTATGAAGGAAAATCCCCTCTGTCATTGGCCGAGAGAGGCCACGTGACGAAACCAGCCATTCAGCACGCTAGCTCAAATAAACATGGTCGCAGGGTTCGGAAGCACGTTTTCAAGATTGACTTGGCGATTTCCTGACAAGATACACTTGCGCTGCACACATTTTGCCATTCAATGAAGAAGACGACATTTGTGAGTTTCTAACCCAGTACTTCATTGATGGAACTGACCGTTCATGAAATCGATCTCAGTGAACACGAAGGCAACGCTGATTTCGAAAGCAGACGACGCAGGATTCTCGTTCAGTTTTCATCAACAATAATATTAATTTTGATGTAGATGACGAATCAACATTTGCACTAGATACAGAAAGATTGGAAGCCTTCGCCTGTAATTGCCGAAATCACATGCACCAGGTGCCATCAGTGTTGTGACTGACATGGAAACAAGTGAAACTGACTTGCTGCACTGAAGTGATAGACCTGGGTTTCTCACAGCTCACACAAGGAATGTGCAAGCAAAGTGACTGGGGGACTGGATATAGCTGAAGTGTCTGAAGGTAAGCTTTCTTATTTTACCCACATTGACAAATACTGAAATGTAATGATGGTATAATCAATTGATAATAATTTGTTTAACAATGATTGACTCAAGACTGATTTATTGTCTTACATTGGAACAGGAATTCACTGTTTGACATGTGGAATAAAAATGATTAAAAGAATAAAGTGAATCTGAGGAAATTAACAGAATGTAAATTAAAAGATCTCTCTCTCTCTCACACACACACACACACACACACACACACACACACACACACACACACACACACACACACACACACATACATACACAATGTGTGTCACACAGTGAGTCACATACTCACTCACTCACACACACACACACACACACACACACACACACACACTGTCCCTTCACAGTTTAACCATTTAACTGAGCAAGGGGAGGTTCAGGGGCATGACATTATGAACAGTTTTCAGTTTCACAGAATTTGCTTCAATGGATATTTTATGTGAATGTGTGTCAGGTTGGTGTGTGTGTGTGTGTGTGTGTGTGTGTGTGTGTTGTTTTAAATAAATATAGAGTTGTGTCAACAGTAAATACTAACAGTATTACTAATAGTTCAATTTCTTTTTCAGCCCTGAAAGATATGATGGTACTTTATATGCCTGCCTGTACACCAATGAATAATTCTGATATCACTGCTGGCAAGTCATGTCATCAGAAGGAGAGGCAACACCACCAAACTAACTACACTGTCAACTAAAGAACTGTCTGCTGGTGAACTATCTATGAGTGAGTGAGTCAACTGTTAATGTACTATGATTTATAGTATAAATTTACCATGAAGTGTGCAAACTTAGTTTCTTTTTACAAACTTTGTCTAGATGTACATGTATGGAATTGTAAACTTTTGCACAGACATTTACATAAATGATATAAGTGTGCATGTGCTTGACATGCCACTATGCATAAAGTAACTTAATGGATTGCAGCATGTCATGCACATGCACACTGATATGCACACTGATACTCATAGTGATACAGCATTAATAATCACTATTTCATACTTTTATTATCAGTAAACTGCTTTGTCTGATTATATTATGATATATATATATATATATATATATATATATATATATATATATATATATATATCATAAGTGTATTCTTTTTTTATTTTCTGATAAAATACATAGAACTAGAAGTAAAGCATTTTGTAAAGTCCTGTGTAAAGAATGAAAGCTGTGATGTAAATGTACAAAACTGAAATTACTGTTGATATTTAAAGCATTAATGAATAAACTTTAGAACATATAGAAAATAATTCAAAACAAAGGAAATGAAAAGAGATAAAGAAGTATTACATAACAAACTGTTTCAGGATAAACCATGCATTTTTGGAACATACTGACACCACCGGTGGAGAAAAAAGAGTGGAGGAAGAAGGTTCAATATCAACACCATCCACCCTGATGACACTTTGTACCACAAGAATTGATTACCTGTGCCACATATCTGCACATTTTTTTATTTTTATGTTTTATTTATTTTTTTTTTAGCAGATTGAGTGTTTGTTTGATGAGGTTGTGTGTCTTTATTGTGTGAAGTATGGGTTTGACAAGTAGGTTTTCTTTGCAGATGAAGTGTTTGAAGTGTTCATTTGGATTATGAAATGTATTTCATTTGATGCTATGCTGGGATAAAACACACATGAACTTGTACCTTTTGTATGAGCAGTTTTGTTATGTGGATCTTTTTTGTTATTTTGTTGTGCTTGTTGTATGGATTATGGTAATATCACAAGCACACTAAGCCAGTGAGCACATTGAATTACAACAATCACATGATTCGGCATCATGATTTAGCATTTTTTACCTCTAATCTGGCATAAATTTTAGTACACATACTGTACATAGCAAAAGTTTCATAGTAATTGGACCACAAACAACACAACAACAAAACTGATCTTAAAACTGGAAGGTTTTTAGTCATGTTGAGCTGATTAAAAAGTAAGTATACTAATACTTCAGTTGCAATTCTTTCCAAAAAAATTAGAAAATTCTTATTTGAATAAAATCAAATACACTCAATATTTTTCTTCCAAATTTTGTGCAATTGTGGATATTGCCACTAACTATGTGTGTGCCAAATTTCATGAACATATCTTGCTTAGAAGTATGTGGTTGCTATGAACATGTTCCAAAACTTTTCGGCCTTGATTTCTCAGTTCGTTACTTTCGCGACTTTAGAACTTCAAATCACAATAACTTTTCACAGAATCATCCGATTTACAAACTTTTTTTTTCGCTGTAAAGGTCATTTATTGCAGATTTATGATATACCAATAACTAAAAATCGACCTCTGGTGCAAAGCGACTCATTTCGTGGTGGAGGGTCACATATCAGTTCTTTATCAAGGTCAGTTGCAAAAAATGTTTACCTATTATCCCGTTTAAAACATGTCGTCAGTCCAGAGGCTTCCTATTTCTTTTTCCATTCTCACATCATGTCTAGAATTAATTACGTTTCAAACGTTTGGGACAACTGCAGCGAAGTGCACATGAAAAAACTAGATTCTGTACACAGACGTGCTGTAAAACACCTCAATGGTGTTTTACGAAACACACGCAGTCATCAATATCAACTGCCAGCACCTCTTCCCTTGACAAAGCACCTAATATTGAATAAGTGCGTACTTATGCATAAAATTATATTCGGTAAATGCCCTACTTATCTACACCAAACCATTGTCTGCTATGAAACTCGCAACCCTAACTCCCGAAATGCGACTCTTACTCTACCCAAGCCAAGAATAGACCTTTATAAATCGAGTTTGGCATATTCCGGCACGCACTGCTGGAACAATCTCCCCAAACACCTCAAAGAACCCTTTTCCACCACAACATTCAAAGAGAAACTTGGACAGTACATGCGTGCCAAAAGCCAGACCGAAAATCTGGTATAATATTGTCACTGACAATCCTTACAAACTATGTCGAAATGCGTCAATCAGTTGATAACGTATCACGCCATATAATATTATTTCAGAGATTTTCTCTTTACAGTGGACACAAACAAACGAAATCAAACTCTAGTCTGGTCACGTCTACGATTTTGTATACTTACATGTATTACAAATTGTGAACCACCCTCACCCAACTCTTTTTTTTTTTTTTTTCTTTCTTCTTCTTTTTTACCCACACTGGCATATCTTTACATCTCTGTCTGTCTGTCTGTCTGTGTCTCTCTCTCCCCTCTGTCTCTCCCTCTCTCTGTCTTTCACATAATGTGTCTATCTGTCCATATCCCTATTACCCGTCGCCTTATTTGCTGTCTTTTATGTCTCTTACATCTGTGTTTAAAATTTTATCGTTACTTTTCTGTGTTAATTTCACTTGAATCATTCATGTGTAGCATTCATGCTCGGGTTTTGTTGTTGTTTTTTCCCTTGGTGTGTGTTTGTGTGTGTGTGTGTGTGTGTGTGCGTGTGTGCGTGTGTGTGTTACTCGCTTCCGTTCCGTACAGATGTGAGTGATGTTGTGTCTCTCAGTTTGACGCTGTGTTATACTAGTACATTATACATGTATTAAGTATTCAGTATAACTACATTTATATGCGTACATGTTTGTGTGTCTCTTAGAACAACGGCAGATGTGTAAGTCGGCCAAAGTGCTAATATCTTCACCGTTGGAAAATAAAGATTCATTCATTCATTCATTCTCTCATATCATTTAAATGGAAAGACGTTAATTGAAGACCACACACTCAACCACCCACTCACACCCCATCCCCCCCCCCCCCCCACGCACACACTTTCGCTCGCTCCCACTCCCACCCTTCCGACGCAGTTGTAGCCCACGCTCCCGTTTTCTCTGGGGTTTTTTTTCACGCTCCTTTTACTTGCTTGTGCTCGTTTTTATCCCAACCAAATAGCGTTTATAAATACGTCGCCATTCCTCCTCAGTGACCACAAGCACACACGGGATTTTTTTTTTTTTTTTTTTTTTTTTTTTTGTGTGTGCTTGTTATGTTTTGTTTTAACTTTTTGTTACCCACAGAGTTGCATCATTCTACCGATGTAGTCATCAGGACCTGAAAAAAAGATGTTGCTGAACACACACACACACACACACACACACACACACACACACACACGCTCGCGCATATATACATACATGCATCAACACATACATACATCCACACATCCATCCACACATACACACATACATATGCACGCATACACACGCGCGCACGCACACACGCCCACACTCACCCACCACGCCCACACAGTCAGACTGCTCCCATATTTTCCACGTCTATTTTTCTTTCCTTCCCAAAATACACTACAGACAATGTTTGTCCTTTTTTCTGACTAGCTGACTTCCGATGCTTTAATCCCTTACAAAAAAAAAAAGAAGAAGAAAAGAAAAGAAAAAAAAAAGGAAAAAAAAAAGAAAAGAAAAAAAGGAAAAGAAAATTAAAAAAAAAAAGAAAAAAAAGAAGAAGAAAAAGACACACCCACGTCGTCTCTTCCCTGTCTCAAGATGTTTGGGAAAATTTCGGTGACGGGGCTTTATCATTTCGTTATTACAGACAGTCCAGATTAATACAGGGTGCACGAAATGTTAGGGGCCACTAGAGAACTGTAATAAAAATAGAATTCATCATCATCATCATCATCATCAGTATCTGCATCAGTATCAGTAGCTCGAGGAGGCGTCACTGCGTTCGGACAAATCCATATATACGTTACATCACATATGCCATACAGATGCCTGACCAGCAGCGTAAACCAACGCGCTTAGTCTTGCCTTGAGAAAAAAAAAGAGAAAGTAAAAGATACTACTGCTACTACTACTACTAATAATAATAATATAACAACAATAACAGTAACAATAGATAAAACTAAAATAAAAAGACAATAATGAAATAAATAAGCAAATAAGCAGATAAATGTAAAACATGCAGACACACATTCACACATACATACACACACACACACGCATAACAGATATGCAACAAACATGCAGTTTCACAGATATGAAAGCACAAACAAATACACATAAAAATACACGAGCCCCGACACACACACACACACACACACACACACACACACACATGCAGGCACACACACACACACACTCACACACACACCATCTCACAAATTACCCTGCACTCCACCCCCACCTCCCCCAACCCCTCCTCCAACATCATCATCATCATCATCACCATGGAAATTTATATAGTGCGTTTCTCCAGAAATACTGCTCAAAGCTCTTTTCATTTCGTTCCCCGCTCTCCTACTGCCCCCTCAATACAACCCCCACCCCCACCACTACCCTCCTCCCCCACCCCACCCACACACACACTGTCACAGTTATCTTCTGGGGGGCATGACAATATGCTGCTTAAATTTCCCACATACAACAGAGGTGCATGCAGCGTCTGTGATAAGCACCTCTCATCACCACAGTTGCTTCCGGTTTGGTTTGGGGTTTTTTCATGTGCACTTCAATTTCTGACAATGAAAAACCATTTCTGTCGTTAAAAGATTATTCAATGACGATGCGTATTTTTTGTTTGTTTCTTTTTTTTCTTCTTCTTTTTTTTTTTTTTTTTTTTTTTTTAAGTGTGTGTGTGTGTGTGTGAGGGGCGGGGGCCGGGGGGTGGTGGTGGTGCTGAAGCATCTATTTTTGAAACGCATTATTCAAGCTGTTCATGCATGGCGAACGTATGCCTGAAACAATCGACCATAATAATAATAATAATAATTCATAACTTTTCTATGGCGCGTTATCCAGTACAAATGCTGCTCAAAGCGCCTTACATCATCGAGCCAGATACAAACATAACATAAAACATTACAACAGCTCAATCCAATGCGTTCACAGAATGAATAAAAAAGCATGATCCACCAAACAACAAAAATATCAAGTAAATAATGCTTAGATTAAAAAGAAATACATTCCTTAAAAATACACATTTTTTAGACACACACATACATGCCCGCGCACACTCACACCCGCACACACACACACACACACACACACACACACACATAGACACACACACACACACACATAGGCTACACGCGCGCGCGCCCAGACACATTAAATATATCAACTGCACTAAAACAGGATTACGTGAGTATAAATATCTCTAGCATAAAACTCCATGTGGCGAACAGACTTTGGACTGTCCATCGCGCTGAGTACAGAAATGTTTGCGGAAAAGGTGCGTTTTCAGATCTGACTTGAAGGTCTGGAGATCAGGAGCATTTCTGAGGGACGATGGCAAAGAATTCCAAATTTGGGGTACTTGAGCCCAAAAAGTCCTTTTCCCTGCACATTTTAAATTAGTTCTTGGGACTTTAAGTAACAGTTCAGAACTGGATCTTAGCGTTCTACATGGTTCGTACATTTCCAGCACAGAGGAGAGATACGGGGGAAGAGATTCATCAAAATGTCGGAAGGCAAGTGTCGCTAGTTTTTAGTGAATGTTGGACTCTGTAGGAAGCCAGTGTAACTGATGCAAAAGAGGTGTGACATGATCAGATTTCTTTTTTGCTAGGAGAAGTCGTGCAGCATTGTTCTGTACTTTCTGTAGTCTAATAAGAGACAAAGATGGTAAATCTGCTAAGGTAGAATTGCAGTAATCTAGTCTGGACAGGACAAAAGAGGAAACCAACTGAGCCATAATTACGTAACCTGCATGATGCAAATCATCTCTTGATCCCTTCGTGGAGGAGGAGGGATTTTGTTTAATGTCCCGTCACATATATTGGTGATTGAAGACATTTTGTTAAAGTATCAATGTATACATTTGAGTATTATCGTGTAGAAGGGGAGGGGGATGAATGGTGAGTTGGGGGAGACCAGGCAAATGAGGGAGGGGCTTGGGTGAATTTGAAAAAAAAATCTAAATACAATTACAGGAAATTACTTAAAGAACTTCGTAAAAAAGAGAGAAGTCGTTAAATCTAACAAGAGATCTCTTCGTTTTTCTTTAACACTATACGAAAATATATCTGCTTTTATGGAGTGATCCTGGACGGTTTTTGAAGCCTGTAACTACGACGATGAAATGCCTGTTTTTCCACTGAACGGAAATTCCTCAGAGCCGCACAAGAAATATATACGCGAAGCTGCTGCATGAAAAGAGAGTTTCAGTTTCAGTTTTCGTTTCAAATGGGCGTCAAAGAAAGCGGACTGATCCACATACACCACACACAAAATAATAAATGTTGGATATAACAAGAAATTTAAAGAAAAAATTAAGAGGCAGATGCCTGCCCCACGCAAAGAACCAACGCGTGCTTTGAAAACGTAAACCATCCTAACCTGGCTGAATTGTACGAGCTATACACCACTCTGGAAAAAACAACAACCCAACAACAACATTTAAAACACTGTTTTAGCTCGGCTTTCTTGTCAGCTGGAATCGATGTAATACGATTGTTGATCGATTTGGCAATAGTTAAAAGAAAAGTTTTCCCCATCAACGTTTTTCGTTTCTGCACACACTAAAAACCAAACTGTTCGGGTGGCATTCTGATGAAATTGATAAATTAGGGTTGTAATTGGTATTGACTGAGAAACAGATCAATTGTCCACAAAATACCCATGGGGTTGTTCGTTTTGATTGTGTTTATACAACAATGGTAATATTGGCAGTATCAAATCTTCCAGCTATTTCAATGTCGATATCAGAACGATTTTCTATAGGCCTACACCTTAACAACATTCTGGCAGATGTGAAGGAATATTACGGATTGAACCTTCATCATTGGGCGTTGCCTGATCAACTAGTTGATTAGGCTTGTGTGTGTGTGTGTGTGTCTGTGTGTGTGTGTCTGTGTGTGTCTGTGTGTGTGTCTATGTGTCTGTGTCTGTTTGTCTGTCAGTCTGTCTGTCTGTTTGTGTCTGTGTGTGTCTCTGTTTGTGTGTGAAAGAAATGGGGAGACAGACCGGAAGATAGAGAGACAGAGAGGGATATGGGTGGAAATCAATGAAAGGAAGAAAAGACAAAGAGAAATACAGAGAGAGAGAGATAGGGGAGGGGTGAAAGACAGAGACTAAGATACAGAATACAGACAGACAGATACATCGACAGGCAGTATGTGTTTCGGTGGGTGTGAATCTACGTTCTCTCTCTCTCTCTTCCCTCACACACACACACACACACACACACACACACACACACACGCCGCCCTGAACCACACACACACACACACAGAACATACCCACCACACGGAGCACACCACCGCCCTCCTAAATCGACCCACCAAGACACAATAAGGCTACATTCACACTAAGCCCCGCGAGTTGCTGACAGCCAACCAGTTGCCGTCAGTCTGACACAGACAGCAACAAACTTCAGTCAGACACAGCCAGTTGGCGTCAGAAGCAAGAAGCTTCCTAGAGGAAAGAAACGAATCATATAATTATCATCACTGTGATTTACCCTGCTACTAGTATCATTGCAGAGTTCCTTCCCTTCGACCAGCCATACGTCTCATATCTGACCCAAAGACTTAAAGATAGTTATACACAAAAATGGATAGAAACTTGTCGTAACTCTACAAAAGCCAATACCTACAGTCTATTTAAAAGCCAAATAGTTTTTGAAAATTATCAAGACATTTTGCCATTGTGCTATAACATCACAATGTTGAAACTCAGAATAAGTAATCACAAACTACCAATTGAGAAAGGGAGACACATGAAAATACCACAAGAAGCAAGATTGTGTCATCTTTGTGACATGAATCGAGTGGGAGACGAATACCACTTTGTCACGGAATGTCCTGCATTCAAAATCTCCGCAATCAGAATTTACCTAAGTATTACACAACACGTCCCAACTTCCACAAATATGCAACATTAATGTCTATTAGTAGTAAGAAAAAGTTACTAATTTTTGCTAAGTTCATTAAAGAAGGTTTTGATGTGTTTCGTTAGGAGCCATTTTCAGTCCGGATTCTTTGCCACTTATGCCTTAACTGTACTTGTTGAATAGGAATTAGAACAATGACTTGTGTTAATCTTGACACCGCATCCCGTACATATCCATTTGTAATTGCATGATCATGTATGCATGTGCGTATATGTATGTGTATATATATGTGTGTGTATATGTATATATATATATATATATATATATATATATATATATATATGTCTTTTTTTTTCTCTTGTATGTATCAAACCAATCCCAGTATTACTGGCAAATGGGTGCTAAAATAACATGCAAATTATTGTGTATTTTATTTTGTTACACCATGTCATTATTAATGCTATGCTCCAACTAACCCCCTAGTTCCCAGTTCAGGCTCAGCTAGTCAGATATAGAGCCGTATTGTAAATCTAAGTTGTGGTCTGTGCATTTGTCTATTCCTATTGCATTGTACCAGACTGATGATTACATTTGGCCTTTTATTTCATTTTATTCCCCCCCCCATTTGTATCCCCCCCCCTTTTGTTTCTTCTTTTTAAATTATCTTCGCTCTTCCTCTGTGGCTGTCATCCTGTTATTGTCATGTTTCCTTGTTTCTCTATGACTCAAAAGAGTTAATGGGAATAAACAAACTCTGAAACTCTGAATTAATTTTGTGCGCACACCACAAATCGAAATTCTGGCTGGTGGGCTGGTTGGAGATGGCTGGTGGCCAGTGTGATCACTTATCGCCGGCATACATGACGGCATACATCCTACTGCTGTCAGCAACTGGCCGGGGTTAGTGTGGACGTAGCTTAAGCCCGTTAGAGGCACACATAATTGACTACTTTGTGGGGAAAAAACGGGGAGGAAAAAAAAAAAAAGATAACAATCACGTCAGCTTACATTTCGTCCACAGTTATCCAGATATGTTTTGATACCAATGTGCGTGAACTGGCGTTTCTTTCTTTCGTGAAAAAAGAGGCTTTGTTTGGATTCGGTTTCACCATCCCCTTCACACGCACGCTCCAGACGCCTGTAGGTCCAGAGGTTAATTGAAGTGAATCAAATGTGTTATCTTTTATTGATAATTAATGATGGTGTCTGAATGGGAGAGGGGGCTGGGGTGGTGGGGGGTGGGGTGCGGGGGGTGGTGGTGGTGGGGGGGGGGGGGGGGGGTGCGGGGAAGGCTGTCGGGGAGAGATAATGGACGTCACATAGATATGTTTAGAAAAAAAGAAGAAGATAATTTATAGAAAGAGAGGGCTTTGACCAGGGATGGTGGTAGTAGGGACATTCTTAGCTGAGGAAGCGTTAAGTGATGTGTGGGGGGTAGAGGGGGGGGGGAGGGGTGCGTGCGTGCTTGTGTGCATGCGTGTGTGTGTGTGTGTGTGTGTGTGTGTGTGTGTGTGCGTGTGTGTGTGTGTGTGTCTCTGTCTCTGTGTGTAAAAGAAATGGAGAGACAGACAGGCGGGTAGGGGGAGACAGAGGGGAAAAGGCGGAAATCAATGGAAGGAATAAAACAAAAACAAAATAAAAGACGGAGAGAGAGAGAGAGACAAAGACCGAGGTTCTACCCCCCCCCCCCCCACCCCGTCAGCCCCCTACTAGACCTTGAGTGGCGATCAGAACGCTAGTCATTTGGATGAGACAATAAACCGAGGTTCCGTGAATAGCATGCACTTAACGCACCCAAGAGAACCCACGGCAACAGAAGAGTTGTCACTGGAAAAAAATCGTAATAAAACCCACTCAATACTAGACATGTGTGTGTCTCTATGTATGTGTGATGTGTGTGTGTGTGTGTGTGTGTGTGTGTGTGTGTGTGTGTGTGTGTGTGTGTGTGTGTGACTGGAATCTGACTCAATGACATAGGAAACGAATGATGAGCGCCCAAAGGCAACTAGTTCTCAGTGGGCTCTACCCAGGCAGAGAGGTTGTTGTTGTGCAAACGTGGTCTTTGACCGAAGATAGGCGCCGTGGAAGTATCCATACGAAACAGTCAAAACATCAAAAAACTTGGCGAATGGTAGGAAAGGCGAATAACAATTCGACAAGGTGTGTAGTGTGCACTGGACTCCGCACTGAACCAGCAACAACACACACCAACTTGTTGTCCTTAGCTACTCGGCAAGCAAGCTTTTCCCTTCATTCACATCATCTCCACACGGCTTCCAACGCTTCGGAAAAGACTTCCTATCATACTACCAAAATACTTGATCAGTTGTTTTAAAAGCAAAACCAACCAGTATGGAATGAAACGGCACTAGCGTGTATTTTAAGCATGGAAAAGGAGTTTCATGGTAAGGTATAAAGGACACAGGTATTTCCAAAGTTTCTTTTTTTTTTTTTTACAGTTTTGGACAGTGTAAATTGGAAGGGGTGGAAGTATTGCCACACTTTGAAACTGGCGTCGTAGTTATAAAGTTGTCAACTATGGCACACCAGGACACACGGAAAAGAAGGAGGAAAGGATGGGGATTTTTTCTTCCGATGAGGAAAGTGGCAGAATGCTTGTGACGCTTATCTGCCGATACACTGTCCGTGAGGGTCAGGGTTTGAATCCCGCTCTCGCCCTTTCTCCCAGGTTTGACTGGAAAATCAAACTGAATGTCTGGTCGTTCGGATGGGACGATAAACCGAGGTCAGTGTACAACACTCTCTTTGCATATAACCCGCGGCAACATAAGGGATGTTATTTTGGGGAAAAATATAGCAGAAATCCACTCTGATAGCTACACAATTATATATGCATACACTCAAAGCCTGACTGAAGGCGTTGGGTTATGCTGCTGCTCAGGCATCTGCTCAGCAGATGTGGTGTAGCGTATATGAATTTGTCCGAACCCAGTGACACCTTCTTGAGAAACTCAAACTCCGATGTCCTAGATCCCAGTTGTGCAGATTTGCTCGTGCCTAAACCCCACACAGTTATATCATACATGTTCATGACACTGTTACCAATGTAATGGTTGCCGAAATACAGAAATACCCACTGTATATGTATCAATCACGACAAAATCTATCAGCAAGTGTATGTTGTATCGTGGAAATGTGGGATAAGATGAGCACGACCCACTTTCTCCGAAAGCCCTTACAGACTGTAAGGCTGACCCTAATGTATACAATGGTCAACGGCATTGTAGACATCCCTCCAGACAAATTTCTCAAGAAAGGATCCAGCAAAACAAGATCAAATCATCGACACAAATTTGTCCATCTTAGCTCCTCCTCTGACCCTTATAAATATAGTTTTTTCCCATCAACCATCCCCGTCTGGAACTCCCTGCCTGCAACAGCAGCAGAGGCTCCCTCCTTGGTAGCTTTCAAGAGGGAGCTGAACAAGATCACAGTTTAGTCCCCCCCCCCCCCCCCCCCCACCCCCCTTTTTTTTTCTTCCTCCGGAGGGACGCTGCGAGTGACGGTGGGAGGGAATATGTATACATGTTCTTTCTCATTGTCACCCCCTTCGGTAGGAAGACAGGTCTACTTAGGTTATGACTAGGTTTTTACGCCTCTGCGCACACAGGTCATTGATAGTCAGTAATGACGGCTGACCTTCAAATTTGAAGATTGAAGACTGTACCCACGGACTGTGACTGTGAAAAAGTCCGGTTTTTGTTGTTGTTTGTTTGTTTGTTTGTTTTGTCAGGGTGTAGAGAACTAAACTGGACAGCTCACTGGTCAGAAATTGTGATCATTCCCCTCTGTCAATCATATGCACAGCACAGTCCATGCTCATGTTATCCAGCCCCAAACTGGCATTAGTGCCAATCAGGTTTGAGGGCTCTAGTACTGATCCTGGTGACAAGGACCTTGCCAAACTATGGATATTCTTTCATGTTCATACTATCATTTTTGAAAAAAAAATTATTATTTTACTTATTTATTTATTTATTTATTTTTTGCTTGCATGAGAAAGCTTCTCTTCAGCTAGGAGTGTAAGTAGCAAGTAGAAACAAGCCTGATGGAAACTCCATTGTGCGAAACAGCTGTCGCCTGCTGTGTATGCTAAAGTCCCCATTCGACTTAACAACATGGCTTAATTCGAACATTGATGAGGGGCTTTTAGATTCATGTCCCCTACCGTTGTCCTCTTTTCCAGCGATATTCAGTTGTTATGAATGAAATTTGAATCAAGACTGAACACGAAGACACCATAGTGCGGGTTTATCAACGAATCACTCAGTTATAGCATGTCCTGCATTATCCTGTGTTCCATTCAGGCACCTTAGATTTTGTATCAAGAGTTCCTTTTAGTCCGTTTAGTCTTTCGTTACTGGCCCCTCATAAGGTAATTGTCTGTTATCTCTACACTAATAGATTTCGAACAGGTCAGGTCAGGGGCATAGCCCTTGCTACTGGTACCATGTAACTCAGTACTACCTGCCGCATGTGAAGTCTCCCAGCGATGGACCAGGCAGAGGAGGAAACCTTTCCCAACGGCTGTGAAGGCGGAAGAGGATGACCAAAGGGCAGGGGGAGCTCTTATCCTTGGCTGGAAGTCCTCCTAGGAGACGGAGCTCCGAAGAAAAAACCTGCACCTGCCGAGGCCGTTCTGCACGTGGCAGTATCTGCACCTGTGGGACTGTGAGCGTCGGTAGGCGAGAGAGTGGGGAAGGGGCTGCACAACTCCTCTTCACTAAAAAAAAAGTCACCTGTGCTGGTCGAGAAAAGAGTTGGTGCTATCATTTTAATTCGCCCTCTAGCATATGCTGAGAGTAGATTTTGCAAGAATAACAACAGAGAGGAGTACCTGTAAAACTATGGCCAGTATCTATTTTGCTTGAAATGAGAATGCTTCTCTCCAGCGAGGACCCAGTTTTTAAAATCCCTGATGAATGCACATGCTAGCCAATTTTGTTCCTTCAAAGTGGAGATCAGCTATGCGCAGAAAACGACAGAAGTTTCGCGCTGTGGCACCCGATGAACACGCTTACAGTGCGAAACAGCTGTCGCTTGCAATAACCCCCACCCCCGGCCCTCCCCCCACCGCCCCCACCACCCCCACACCCCCTATTATCCACTTGCGATACTTCTTTTTTAAGGCTGAAAGTTAAAACATGACAGATTTCTGTTCCTTTCCCCACTTCTTTAAGTATAGACAATTGATATGTAAACTATTTTAAATGTTTCATGTGTGAGAACATATACCCACACATTCAGACACACACACACACACACACACACACACACACACACACACACACACACACCAGAGAGACAGAGGTACAAAGAGACAAAGAGACGGAGAGACACAGAGAGACACATAGATCACAGGCGATTATCCTCGACTCTGTGAACGCTTGGACGGGGATCAATATTTTCTGGCAAGTCTGCAAATCTCTCTCTCTCTGTTTATCTGTCTGTCCGTCTCTCTCTCACTTATGTCTGTGTCTCTCTCATGTTTGTTAGTCTATTTTTTCCTGTTGTGTGTGCGTGTGTGTATATGTGTGTGCGTGCGTGTTTATATATATATATATATATATATATATGTGTGTGTGTGTGTGTGTGTGTTACCCAGACAGACAGACATATGTAGAGCTGGTGGACAGACCCAGGAAGACATCCCTTCACTCGGAGAGCATCCCAAGGAACTGACGACCCATGATTGCTGGCGTCTGCGTCTTGATGCGTGGGATGAGGCTCAACAAGTGGGCTTTGCGTCAGCAGCTAGCTAGCTAGCGTGCGTGAAAGCGAGCGTGCGAGCTAGCGAGCGGGCGGGTGGGCAAGCGAGCATGCGAAAGAGAGAGACAGAGTGAGAGGCCGTCGTTCTAGAATTTCACCTCACCAAATTCGCCTCATCCCCTCCCCCTTCACACACACCCGCCCGGTGATTTTCTCGACAGCGTATGATAACCCGAATAATTTATAGTCAATGTTAGGATCCAATATCGTTTGATGAGTAAAATATAACGAGGTGTACATTTTTTTCCCTCCAAAATCACCCATGGTTTAATGAATCAAAATGAAAGCCAAGACAAAGAAATGTATAGGAAGAACACGAGCGCCGCCCACCGGGCTAAACAAATGTGCAGACTCGCCAGTGCCTGAACTTCCTTTCGTATACGCAGACAGAAAATTGATACGCATGTTAAATATCCCGGAATAATGTCAGTGATCAGTAGGTAATTGACAAGAATACATCCAGGATGCACCCCTCCGGAAACGGAGTATAGCTGCCTATGGTGGGGTAAAAATTAAACGGTCATACACGTTAAAGCCCACTCGTACATAAGAGTGGACGTGGAAATTGCAGTGCACGAACGCTGAATAAGATGAGAAGAAGAAGAAGAAGAAGAAACATCAAAACATGATGAACAATAAGAAAAAAAGAAACACACAGACCAACCGCGATATATGAAAATTAACAGTGCATGTGTGATGAACGATACCGCACAGACATACCAGTTTTCCACAAAATCGTGAAACAAAACGGAAAAACGATTAAAAACAAACCCCAGTTCCCAGGCGATCACCTGAATCAGTGATCATGCTTGTCTTTGAGCGAATTCAGTAAACCTTGCGTTAGAAATCTGAAGGTGCAGGGGTGATGAATGGAAATGGTTCTTTCTCATTGACCTCAACAGTTTTTTTTTTTTAATGTTACATTAACATACCATCAGTTTGTAAGGGGGACGTGGTTTCTTATTTTCCAATCAACCTGGATTCCATGGGTTACGCTGCTGGTCAGGCATCTGCTTGGCAGATGTGGTGTAGCGTATAATGGATTTGACTGAACGCAGTGACGCCTCCTTGAGCTACCGATACTGATACTAAGAACTGAAACTTTTGAAATCACCTTTATTATCATTTCTAAAATGTTTCGGTTATTTTTCGACCAACACAATAGTTATGAGAATTCAGGATATGTAAGTCGTTTACGACAAAGACCTTCAGGACAACAGAGATATTTAAGTGCAGAGTGTCTTGCTCAGGTTACATCTCTCGGTTAACAACATTTTATGGCAGTCGGCGTTGGGATAGTTCCTCAGGCAATCTGGCCCCAAAGGCTGCAGCACAATTAGCCAGTGCAAGCTTACACACACACACACACACACACACACACACACACACACACATATGTGCGTGTTCTTGCAGCGAACAATGTAGGAGGGATCGGCTTTATCCCATCTCAGTGTTTATATTTCCAGTCTCAAATGGTCCGAATTATAGCGGCCAAGCAGTCCTACCATGGACTGCAGACAGATAGAGCCAAGGAAATAGTTTCTAGAAAACAAATACTTATACATTACCTCCATCCAAAAGTAACATTACGGTATGAAATGAGAGATAACAGGTAGAAAAAGAAAGCAATAGATAAGGAGCAGTTTCTGGGAGACGCAAGCCTCACAGAAATATAGTGATGGAAAAAAAAATTGTTCACCTACATGGACTGTAGAAAAGCACGTTGAAACTCTGAAATTTCAGACTCTGTTGTGACCGTTCACATTACACAACTGTCATTTATTGTGTTCATTGTTTTTTGTGGTTATTGGTTGTTTGTTTTTTGATGTTCATAGCCGTCAGCGTTAGTTGACTCTTTATCAATGACTAAAGTTATCATGTTGTGTTCATAGCCAGTGCATCGTTTGGTTGCTTAGTGTGATCATCTTGCTGGTCAATGTATTCGAAATGATAGTCAGAGTCTGATTGCGTTGGTGGTCAACGTGATATTGTTGGTGGTCAGTCCTATCGTGCTGATGGTCAGTCACATCGTGTTGATGGTTAGTGTGATCGCTGTGTATGGTCTACCTTCAATGTGTTCGTGCCGATCTTCAACTGGTCTTGTCGATTGCCGGCGTTTGTGAATATGCATGCTCTTGCTAGGTCAGTTTGAGGCGTTGTCAATTAATTGGAAGGGTGAACGGGGGAATGCCTTCCATCATCGATATATATTTCGTCACCGTTACCTACATTTTTTTCCATAATAATAGGCAACACTGATCATTTCACCCTCTAGGCAGACTCAGTACCAGACGTGTCTACATTTTGCAACCGGGGGATAAAACGTAGGGTAGGGGTAGGCATGTTCTGAAAGACTTCTTGTCTTTCCTCTTCTCCGCAACACACACACACACACACACACACACACACACACACACACACGCACACACACACACACACACACACACACACACACGTGTGCCGGACGAGGAGTGCCGCGCACGGGCCATATTTATAGGAAGGAGTGGCGCGGGCTGCGCTCTTAGACTCTCAGCACCGAAGACAGATCAGGAGAGCAGCTACCACCACCACAACCACCACCACCATCACCACCACCACCACCACCAACATCAACGCCACCGCCACCGCCCGACAAGTCAGTCTCTTGCTGTAGCCACTGTCACTCCTTACCGACACTCTCACACACGCACACACACCACACACACTCCACACAGGCACGTGACGTTCGTTGGCATTGTCGTTTGTGCCGTCCTCACTCCACTGACTGACGAGTAGTCTCCGAGACTGCTGCTGCTGCTGCTTGCTGGTTTCACATCCATCCGACTGGTGTTCGCGGCTGGCCGATAGTTAATCCATCATTTCTTAGATATATATAAAGGGCTTCTCTTGCCTGTCTTCGGGGAAAACTTCTGACTTGCTGCTCGTCGCTGAGAGACTGCCGACTGAAAATCGGACCCTTCTTCTTCTGCGACTTCTTCAACGTCCCAGGACCGGTTTTCTAGACCTTTTTCGTCTTTTGGCTGCAAGTGGCACGGTAATATGGAGCTGTTATTAATTCTCTGTTTTCTGTAGTTTCTTCCTGATTTGTTTCTTGTTTGGTCTTTTTAATTTGTTGCGTTTTGTTATAGATGCTATGTTGTTGAATGAATGCGGCGTGTGCGTTTCATGGATTGTATATTGATTCCATTCTGGTCTGTCAGTTTTCCTCCGTTACTGGTCTCGTTACCTGTTGAATGGACGGAAGTTGGGGGGTGCGTTTCAGTCTTATGTTTCTGTTCTCGTCTTTCTCTTTCGAACTGTTTCTTCTTGTCCCGCGCGTTGATTAATGTGAAGAGTGGGTGTGTGCTGTCTTTTGTTTGCAAATGAACTGTAGCATACTTTTCATTCTTGTTTGCTGTTTGTCTTCTCTAGGGTTTTTTTGGTTTTTTAAAATTATTTTTATAGTTTGTAGACCTTCTGTTATTTACTATTCTAGGTGCATAACCATTCTAATTGTTGAGTGTATGTGAAGACTACTATACCCGTCGTGTTAATTACGACTGATAACATATTTTAGTTGTTTTGGCGTTTTCTGGTTAACATTCTGTTCCCTCGTTTTCACTGGGGCTCTTTCTTTCTTTTTTCTTTTTCTTTTTTTCACTCCGACGGACTGTATCTAGGATGGGTCAAGCTACGCTGAGTCCAGCCTCTTCTGAATTTCCTCTGACGCAAGCACTGTCCTCTCTGACATCACATTTCCGTCAACCCCCCTTCCGTCTTTCTTATTTTGCATTTTTCTTTCTCTTCTTTTTCCTGTGAGTTTTTTGTTTTTTGTTTTGCTTTCTGCCGTTCATCCTCCCCCCCCCCCTTTTTTTTTTTTTTTTTGGTCTGCCTTTCTTTCTTTCTCTTCCGACTGTAAGAACTCAGTAAAGCATTCGACCTTTCTCTGTGTGTAAGAGGGTGGGTGGGTTGGAGTACTCTATAGTGTTTATTTTTCTATCTTTTTTTTCATCATAAATATCTTGCGGATGATTTTTCTGTCCTGCAATATACAAACAAAGAAAATTGGAGACAGGAAAAAAAAAAAAAGCAAAGGGGCGGCGCTCTCAGTGTAGCGACGCGTTCTCCCTGGGGAGTGCAGCCTGAATTTTTACACAGAGAAATCTGTTGTGACCAAAAGAATAATACAATACAATACAATACAATACAATATATGTTACTTTTTATCTCATTTCATCTTATCTAATGTCATATCAATACGCCATGTCTACTGCCTCACGCGTGTGATCGCTCTTATCGTATGGTTTGGTTTCAAACGTATTGATCTCTTTTTCTTTTCTTTTCTTTTTTTTTTGTTTGTTTTTTTTGTTGTTGTTGTTGTTGCTGCTGATCGTATCACAACGTTTCACGGTTAATGCAAGGCTAATGCAATGAAGGCTAAAGGTCAGAAGTTACAGAAGAGAAGCCAAATCGTGGTCACTAAATGCCTCTCTGAAGAAAATGATTTTTTCCCTTCAGTTTGTATATAGAAGGTTATTTTCGAGAAATCCTAGAACCAAAGTTATGAGCAAGCCTGTGGCACATTTTCGCAAAATAGAAAACAAAATGAAGTAGTAAAAAACTGGTTTTTTGGGGGGGTTGTGTGTGTGTGTGTGTGTGTGTGTGTGTGTGTGTGCATGTGCTCAAAATCGCTGACTTTCGGGAGAGTCCATGATATTTTGCTTTTTTTCACACATTCATTTCACACTTAAAAAGTGAAGCGATTTGCAGTTTTTAAGGACTGGTGGTACGTTTATTCAAATTCACATACCTTAGTAATAAGAATCAACAGATACGGGATTTTGTTGTTGTTGTTTTGTTTTGTTTGTTTGTTTTTTGAAAGAGACTGAATTTATTGACAAAATGACACGATTCTACCATACTGCTTGTTTAGGGGAAAAGGCCGTCAACATTGATACTATAAAAAAGAGGAGTCGCACTTTGTTTTTAGACATTTTTGAAAAACACTTCTCAGAGAAATCAACAGAATCCCACAGCCCAACCCCAACCACCTTGTATTTGATGAGAAGAATGACGATGAAAAGATTGTCTTTAAATCATAAGAACGGAATGATTTTTGAATGTGTGAACGCCAATGATGAAGAGATGTAGCAAACAAAGCAACTAGCGAAGTTAACTCAAAGCCAGGAACTTGCTTCGCTTTTGGTGTTGATTGTGATTTAAAAAAAAAAAAAGATAAACAAACAAAATCATTAAACAGCCTCTGCAGCAAAAAAACTGTGCAGCGTAATCTTTCACCCTGAAAACTCAGGGTAGATAATTTACCCATTGAGGTTCTTAATTAATCTTTATTCGTTATAACCATTTTTGTGAGTCTCCACCAGAATCCCAACAAAAGATCTTTTCTTTTCAACGTCCAGTTCTTCCCTCGTCAAAGAATGTAACGTAATCCTTCAGGCAGATAAGTGTAGATATGAAAATCCGTCCCGACGTGATGTTGGGTCCTTATGAGGCAGTTCTGATTGGTGAAAACTAGTGAGATGGTCACTGGAGTAAAAACAATGTGATGCTAGTTTGTACCAACTCACTCTCTCCCTACTTTAAGGACCAAGACTTAATATCAAACCCATATGATACCCTGAAACAACAAGACTATCAAATACATATGGTACCCCGAACCGACAAAGCTGGAGAGGACAATAAGCAATACATTTACTGTCTTCGTTCAAATACAACCGAAGAAATAAACGCTCTGTTCAAGTCACTTACCAACTTTGTTTTTCTCAGCTACCTCAAACCAAGGAGCAAAGCCGGAACAATACTGTGAAAGGAAATGGGTTAGTTTCGACACGTAAAAAAGCAAAAGAAAACCAAACAATTAAAAAACAAAAAAGAAACCACAACAGAAACGGACAGCTGTGTTTTTCAGTTCTTCCATAGTTGAATGAATATCAAACAAATCCCAGCAGAGACGAAGGAGGGATTGAAAATGCAGTGCAACACTACTAAGTGTCAGCAAACAGACCCACCAATTTTTTTTTTCTTTAGGATTTGGGAGAAAAAAATGTGTTGTTCCAGACATGAATGCTTGATTGTACACGGATGGTTTACAGGAGGCGTCTTAAACAAAGCTGTCACGCGGACAGTGATCATGTATCAACAGCACCACTAAGCTTCTTCTGCTCTGAAGCCTCCGACCATAGGGCCACCACTGGTGACCTGGCAACTACCAGTTCTGCTCCATTTCTCCCTGTTCCTCGTCTCTCTGTCAGTGCTTCGCTCAGTCTCAGGCCTGACCATTCTGGGATGTTGTCCATCCATCCCTTTATCTGTCTGCCCCTCTCTTTCTCTCTCTCTCTCTCCTTCCTTGCACTGCGTCTTGCAAGATTATTTGTCTGGAGCCAAATGTCCTCTCTTTCCCTTGCCCATTCAGGGGCTTACGTCAGCTTGAGACAAATAATTGCATTCCTAAGCTCGGTTGCGCTCTTAGCAGCACTAAGTTTGCTTGCCGCTACGTATTTGCCCCTATGTCTACGCTAATTCCACAGACATAAGATAATTCTAAACCATGAGCATACAGCGCTTCTAAGATCTTCTTGCAACCAATCCCTGATATAGAAGTGAATGTCTTTTCTAGAAACAAAAAGACGAACGTGTTTTCTTGTTTTGAAAAAAAGAAAAAGAAAAAAAGTTCTTGATTTACTATATGTGATTTTAAACAATTTCTGAAATCGACTTTGTACCGTATGTCAGGAGATTCTGGAATGATTTGTCGGAGAGCCAACTGCATGGAGTGCCTGGGCGGCCACCTCAATTATGTGTGGTAACAGCGTTACAAAAGAGCACAGCTTGACCAGCGGTCACTGTCCCTCTCAGCACTGTCCCTCTGGAACTGACACCCCCTTCCCCCACCCCCTCCCTAAAACAATTGCTCCCTAGGTTCGAATTTCGCTGAGAATGCGTCTTTCTTCAAAACGCTTATCGATCAGTTGTCGCAGTCGTTTTCATTCCTTATTGTTTGTTTTTTTGTTTGTTGTTATTTTGCTGCGACCCCTATTGCCTACATACCACCTTCCCCACCCAGTCCCTCCTTCCTCGCTTCTCTCTCTCTCTCTCTCGCTCACACACACACACTCTCTCTCTCTCTCTCTCTCTCTCTCTGTCTCTGTGTGTGTCTCTGCCACTGTCTTTGTGATTCTGTTTACACATTTATGTCTGTCTGTCTGTCTGTCTGTCTGTCTCTCTGCCTGTCTGGTGTCGAATGAGCGCACATGACATCGCGCTTGGATATAATGTGTTCGCGTGCTGTATACTGCTATAAATTAAAAAAAAAGATGGTTGTGGTTTTTCTTATTTGGTTTTTGTTTTTCAATCATGATGATATTCTTGTAGAGGTTTGTCAGGACAATGCCACTTATAATGCATTAAGACCACCATAAAAAAAAATCCTGAGTCTGTGGAGGACATGATTAAAAAAAAAAAATTAGCATCAACGAAATCAGAACAAATTAGATGCAAGAATTGTTTTGATTACAAATCATCCCGCACCAACTCACATGACTGGGCATTATAAAAAAAAAAGAAAGAAAAGAAAATGAAAAATAAGGGAAAAGGTGAATCAGAACAAAAGCACAATAGAAAGGCATACAGGAATCAACGAAACGACGGTGGAAGGAAATAAAGTTTTAAATGCTTCTTAAAAAAAAAAGTCAAAATAAGTGAATATGACCACTTATTGAATCGTTCATCTGAACTGAACAAGATAAAAACAAAAAGAAAGATAATAAAGAGAGAAAGAAAGAAACGTTGATCGATAGCTCTTCAAAAATGTAGCAAATGGTTAGGCATTAGAAAACAGAAGAAAACAAAAAGAAATAATTATTAAAAAAAACACCCAAAAAAAACAACTAAAGAGAATCAAATGAACAGATAATGCTTAGAGACTCTTGCATCGTTTTAACATAAATGACTGAGCATTAATAAAAAAAAGAAAAGGAAAGGAGGGAGGAAAGAAAGAAGGGAATAAGGAAGAAAGAAGATAAATCGCCATAGAAAGGGTTAATTAAAGTTTCTGTCGCCATTCTTATTAGAATTAAGGCTTTTTCAGTTTGTTAAGCGTTTGGAATGATTAATTAAGGTCATGGTCTTACTTGCGCACGTCAACGTTGATTCCGTTGAAAGAAATCTGCTGAAAGAATATCAGGAAATCAAGTCAACTAAACTCTGATAGAACATCATCAAATATCTTGTCTTGAAATGTGGTGTGAAATCAGTGCTGCTTCACAGCTCTCATTAATTCATCGCTGTCTTCTTTGTTACTCTTCCTTCTCTCCCGTCCCTCTCAAAGAAATAGGTAAGTGTTATTTTTGTTTTGTTTGTTCATGTCTTTTTTTCTTTCTTGTTGACAGATATCACACACACACACACACACACACACACACACACACACAACACAACACAACATAAAAAATTCCACTCACAAGAGAAATCGGAATAACGCCCTGCCTACAGTCACGTAGGAATATTTACATGTCCTGGAAAGCGACCAGGTCGACGCCATCTTGTAATCTGAAGAGTAGTTGTGGCCCTTTCCGACCCAAGAGTTGCACGCCTTTCTTCGCCAGGCTGCGATGCTTTCCTGTCGAGCGGCAAAGGAAACAGATGACAAGTGCGATACCTACTGTGGAAAAATGAACGCACTTCTATGAGATGACAAAGTTTCAGACTGCCTAGGGCTGAACTGTAGTTTTCTTTCTTTCTTTCTTTCTTTGTTTTTGTTTGTTGGTTGGTTTCTTTCTTCCTTTCTTTCTTTCTTCTTTTTTTCTTTTTTTCATTCTTCTTTCTTTCTTCCTTTCTTTTTTTGTTTCTTGTCATCGTGTAAGTTTCCTGTGTGTGAAATTCCATGTCAATAGACCAGACGAAGATGCTGGACCACATTCTGGACTGAGTTTTAAGCGTTCATGAAAGTCCGCTCATTCCATTTGGTTTAAAACAATTATATCTGAACCTATCACAATGCAAACACAATGGATTCGCCAGTCCTGTGCCACCCCCACCCCTCTCTTCTCTAGTCCCTATCTTTTTATTATTATTATTAATTTCTCTTTAGAGCTTTCTTACTCCTTCAACGATGTAGATTTTCGATCGATTTAATTATCTACCTGCTTGAACATTGCGGATAGACGGTCACCACCCGGAACATATTGTCTGGGCGAATTAAACTGTAACTGAAAGGTGTTGAAGTTGTGTTGGTCGTTCAAAATGGTCTATATTCTTTTTAAAAAAAAGTTTTACAATTAAACTGGCCTGTTCGCCTTTTTCATAATCCGTAATTCACATCTCTCCGCCTCTGTCTCTATATCTGTCTGTCTCTCTCAGTCTGTCTCTATTGCTCTATATTTCTGTTTCCTCTGTCTCCTCTCCCTCTCTCGTTCTATTTACTGTATATTACGAAAACTTTCGGAGATGCGTGTGCATAGACTGTAAATAATGTAACAACCCGACCACCTACAGAGAACTGAAAGTCAAAACAGTGTCTTTTCGCATGACTTCTTACATTCGTTTTCTGCAAACATACGCACGACCGGACCTCGATTTGTCGGTTCACGCAAGCGGATAATCTGTTTCTCAAAATCCTGTAAAAAAAAGAAAAAAAAGGGGGGTAGGGGGGACATGGGATGGACGAAGGAAGGTGGTAAGTTGGAGGGTTGGAGGGGGAAAAAAGGAGGGACATAGCAGTGTAGTTAAGACGCTTGTCTGTGAGAACAGTGTCCGTGAGTATCAGGGTTCGAATATCAGTCTCTCCCTTTCTCTCAAATTTGACTGGAAGAATCAAACTGAGCGTCTGGTCATTCGGATGAGACAAAAAACCGATGTCCAATGTGCGACACACACTTGGTGCACTGAAACAGAACCCACGGCAACGTGAGGCCTGTGTCTGTCCTCTGGCAAAACAAAAAAAGATGTAGAAAAAGCTCACATTGACCATCCGGAACATATTGTCGAGAAACCCGTACACACATATGTGCATGCACTCTAGACCCGACTGGCGCGTTGGCTTGTTACTTCTATCTAGCAGTTACTGCTAGGTAGCTGCCTAGCAGATGTGGTGTAGCGTATATAGAATTATCGGAATACAGTATACCGCTTCCTTGAAAAACTGAAACTGAAATGAAAAGAGACGGAAGCTTAATGGAGAAGAAGGGGTGATGAGTAGAGTGGGGTGGGGTGGGGTGGGGTGGTGGTGGTGGAAGGAGAGGGAAAGGCGAGAAAGAATCGGAAGATAAAATAAACTAACAGACTGCACCCACTTTTAAGGAGCACTGCAATCCTCTTCCTTTCTTCACGTGGAACTCTCCCAGACCCATTTAGTCATTGTGTCGGCAGCGGGGGTCCATGGTGGTTCGGGAATTCCCTAAAGAGGTATTATTGTGTGGAGAGAGTTGTCCCTCCGGCTAACAGCCGTTTTGCTTCCGACTTCAGCAGCGGTTCAATAATGTCTGCTGACGTGACCTAAAAGAACTGCACGGGTAACACGCAGGGAAAAGAGCAGCAGAAGGAGAACAGTAGCAGCAGCACGAGGAGGAGGAGGAGGAGGAGAAAATGAATGGAGATGAGACAGAAAAAAGAAGAAGAGGATGAGGAGGAGGAGAAACAGGAGGAGGAGGAGGAGGAGGAGGAGGAAGAGCAAAAGAAAGATGGAGGAAAGGGGATGAAGGAAGGAAGGAAGGAAGGAAGGAGGAGGAGGAAAAACAGGAGGAGGAGGAGGAAAAGCAAAAGAAAGATGGAGGAAAGGGGAGGAAAGAAGGAAGGAAGGAGGAGGAGGAGGAAGAAGAAGGCAGAGTAAAAAAAAAAAAAAAGAAAGAAAGAAAAAAAAAAACTGACATAAAAAGATAAAAAGAGGAAGGTGAGAAAGAAAGGGGAAGACAACAATAAGAAATTGCTTGAGACACAAAATGTCTGGAAACAAGAGCTGGAAAATTGTTCCAGAGAAACACAAAAAAGACAAAGCGCTAATGTTATGGTGGGGCAGGGAAGGGTGAAATCAGAGGACATGGGAGATTTATTCCGCGCAAAATAAGGCACAACCGGCTTAATCTGTTCCAAAAACAATGACTGTCACCCAAACATCCATGTTGTTATGTTAAAAGTAACAAACAAAACATGTTTGGCATTGGTCCAATGCCTAGAGCGAACGCTACAGAAACGAGAAACCCGGAAAAAAAGAAGAAAAAAAAAGAGTTCTTTCTTTTCCTCTGCACTGAACCTTGAGTCGACGTCTACATGCGAGTTCCTGTATGAGACAGTAATCCGAGTCCTGGTGTGCGCGCATGCACACAAAATAACTTTGTTTTTCAATGGAAGTGTCAAAAGATATGCTTTTTCAAACAAGTTTTCTTCTTCTTCTTCTTTTATCCTGCAGTCTCCGACTGAAGGGGCACCACTGATAACTTGTCAACCAGATCTCTTCTACAAACAACAACAACAACGAATATTTATATACGAAAAAACCTAACACACACACACACACACACACACACACACACACACACACACACACACACACACACACACACACACACACACACACACACACACACACACAAACAAAACAAACAAACAAACAAAAACAACCCAGAAAACATTGGAACATACAGACATGGAAAAATCAGTGTGTCGACGTATTCTCCATTTTGAGAGCAGCCGGCCGAATTTCATACATAGAAATCAGCTTTGAGTAGACAGTACGAAAAACACAGACCACAACAGACCCTGTGCTACTGTGATCGGAAACGACAGAGAGATACAGACTGGTGGTCTCTCGGCTGTATCGGCTGCCGTCAGTACCACCAGTACCGCCATCACTCGGAAATGGTGAGAACCATACTGTCTGCCTCTCAGTTTCATTGATTGGAAGACGGACGGGGCAGTCCGGTGAAAGGGGCAAAGAAGGACCCTGCATGAATTTATCCCTCTGGGATCAATTTGTGACATGTTGTGACAACGGATCTCGTGATTTGTTTGTTGTTTTTTTTCGGATGAAAATAAGCTTGATAATAGCAGGAGGATCCGCCGTGAGTATTACAGAATGTTTCTGATTGTCTTGTGCACGGATTAAAATCAGGTCAGTACAGCACTTACTAAAACAGTCACAATAATAAACCAACAAAAAATAAAATAAAACAAGAAAAACGCTCTGAAATAGAATTCAATAAAGCAATCTCAAACCATTGCTTGAGTTTCTTCGGCTTGAAAATATACCGAACAATTGACGACATTTGGCAAGAATACTTTAGAACACCCCGATAGTGGAGGGAAACTAATGTAGGTAATAACCCACCTGCTATTATAAAATAACTTTACAAAGACAGATAAAACAGACAATTAATCAGAGAAAGGGAGTGGAAAGCTCGAGGACGATTTAAACCCTTCAAAGACTGCAACTCGATGCCACCTGAATATTCTCTTGAGGATGAGATCCAATGGAGATATGTCTGATTTGACTGCAGTTTCAACCCCTGTGGCTTTGTACAGCATCTCCAACATGAGATACTTTGTAACCAACAGCATGGCTTCAGAAGAGGGAGATCCTGTGAAAAGCAGCTTCTGGAGTTCATTGACGAATGCCTGGAAAACATGGAACAGAGGCTACAGACAGATGTCCTTATCACAGACTTTGCGAAGGCCTTTGATAAGGTCAGCCACAGTCTGTTCCTGCGTGAACTCCAGTATTACGGCATTCGTGAAGAAACGAACAGATGACCCATCCATACATGGTTCAAGAACTTCCTGACCCGGCGTAAAATGAGAGTGATCCTGGAGGGAGAGTAATATGAGGAAACAGAGGTGATATCAGGTGTTCCCCAAGGTACAGTGCTGGGTCCTATACTCTTCCTGTGCTAAATAAATAACCTGCCACAATCCACAAAATAAACAGTACGCCTTTTCGCGGATGACCGTCTCCTGTACCGAGAAATCCACTCCTTCCAAGACCATATCACCCTACAGAAAGACCTGGACAGTCTGGAAGTATGGGCGGAAGACTGGAGAATGCAATTTAATGCACAGAAATGCTACATTCTATCCAGCAAAGGAAAGTCTCCATACTTTTACAGACTAAATGGAGACATACTACAACAAGTTCAACAGCTGCGTGATGCAAATGCTATAAAATCAAAAGTTTACCTCCTTTAGAGGATCCTCGTAAAACCATACGACTTACTACAATGTTTAGGATTGTTGACAATCAAATACTGGCCCCACCACCAGGAAAGTTCATGACACCTGCAAGCAAGACCAGCAGAAGATCCAAGCCTATATCTTATAAAGACCATGATATAGACAATGTATTAGAAAGAAGAACTTTCAGAAAACAACAGCAAGGGCTTTGTCATTCCATTCTGCAGGACAGACCAGCTAAAGAACTCACTCTTTGTGAAAACAATAGCGGAATGGAATCAGCTGGAGGAAGAAGTTGTGAGCGCAGAGACGACCGCAGCATTCAAGGCGGCCATCAAAAGACCCCTGCCAGCTACTGTTTCCCATCAATAACATTAGTAGTAGTAGTTGTTGTTTTTTTTTTGTTTTTTTTTAATTTATTTATTTTTATTTTTATTTTTTTTATTATTATTTTTTTTTTTTGCATGCACTCTCCCAAGTTCCGTTGCGACGATTGTCATACTGGCCCCTGCGACGTATAGATCCTGATCCTGATCCTGATGAGTTGCTGACTTCCTCAGCAATAGAGGACAGGCGGTGGTCATCAACGGGGTTAGCTCCAGCTTTATTGACGTCCCCCTCAGGGGTACCACGGGGTTCAGTTCTTGGTCTGTGCCTCTTTTTGATTTACATCAATGATCTGCCCGAGATGCTGGCATCAAAAGCAGATGGTACGATAGTGTACAAATTGTAGCAGCGCCCCAGGACCATCAATGTACAGCTACAGCAAGACCTCGCTGAGTGGGAGAAGAGCTGGGACATTGTGTTCCATCGTGGAAAATGCTACACCCTGCCTGTAACAAGAAGTAGAAAAAACGGGAGCAAGCGTACGAACTACATGGCCATGTACTGCCAACAGTCGGCTCCATCGCATACCTCGGAATATCAGTCAGCAAAGACCTTAGCTGGAAGGAAAAACATTGTGAACTTCATTCTGTTCCAAGGTGAACAAACCGTAGGGTTCTTGAATTTTAAAGTAAGCTCCCAGGGAATCGACATACAAGTCCTTTGTCCGTCCTGTACTTGAATTTTCATCATCCGTTTGGGATCCACACCAACATAAGGACATCGACTGCCTGGGGAATCAGTCCAACGACGTGTAGCAAGATTTCTAATGAAGCGCTATAATAACACGTCATGCGTGTCCGACATGATCGACTAGCTCAAATGGCCCAACTCTCCAACAGCCAGGTGTGAATAGATACCTAACTCAGGATGAAGAACGTTAAAGGTGTGGAAAGAGAGTGCTGGTAACCACCTCCCTCTGCCAGCCCCTAAACACAGTGAACACGAAAGCACTGCAGTGATGGCTGTAAAGGACTGTGAGAATACTCCTCTCTCTCTCTCTCTCTCTCTCTCTCTCTCTCTCTCTCTATATATATATATATATATATATATATATATATATATATATATATATATATGTGTGTGTGTGTGTGTGTGTGTGTGTGTGTGTGTGTGTGCGTGTGAAATTAAAGCATGTAAAATCATAATTTCTCTCTCTCTCCCTGTGTGTGTGTGTGTGTGTGTGTGTGTGTGTGTGTGTGTGTGTGTGTGTGTGTGCGCGCGCGCGTATGTGTGTGTGTGTGTGTGTGTGTGTTTAGCAAAAACAGCTGTTGAATGTGTCAGTAGAAGGCATGAACCAAGATGCTTACTGGTGTCGACTGGTGGCGTGTAAACGGCTTTCTTCGATTTTCTATGGTTTGGATTGAGGAGCGGCGACTGTCCTGTTTCTATTCTCCGTGTTTCTATTTGTCTGTCAGACAATCTGTCTGTGTCTCTGTCTTTCTCTCTGTCTCGTGTATCTCTGACTAGAGTTTCGGTATCACTATCTCTCTCTCTCCCTGTGTCTCTGTCTCTCTGCTTTCTCTGTGCTTTCTTTCTCTTTTTTTTCTTTTCTTTTCTTTTCTTTTTTTTTTAAACATGGGTTATACCTCGTTCTTGGTCTTAATGTGACACCTCAGTGTTGATTAAATGACAGGACAGGACTCCCGCAGTGTTGGTGGGAAAGAACTAAGACGAACATGAAAATTTCTAATCAGACTGTCCACTGAGCGCTCTCAGTGTGAAACAATACCTCTTCTGTGACAGAAGAAGGCGCCGTCAGCAGTCGCTGCAGCCAGAGAGCAACAGCTGTTTCGCCATGTGAAGAGTGCATCGGGATTGCGATTGGTCACTGACTAACTTGACTGCCATCTGGAATAAAGAGTTCTTACGGCCATCGGTAACTGTGAATTCACGGTGTTTAGAATTTTGGAACTGGTTGGCGGTACCCAGTCTTCTACCACACAAGCAAAACAATGACCATCCATCAGAGAGGGTGGGGGTGGGGGGTGGGGGGGGGGGGGGGGGGGTATGCTTGTTAGAAGCTTGGTTCTCTCTTTCTTTCTTCTTTTTTTTCTTTCTTCGTTTTCTTTTTTTTTCTCTCCGTTTCTTTTCTCTACATGAATACTTTCTATTCACTCACACTTTTTATTTTATGTTTGTTACCGTAATAATGGACCCTATGGTCTGAAAAAAAAGCAGAAAAAAAGCAAAAAGAAAAAAAGTATTGTTTTTATGACTGTTTGTTTATTGCTCTGCTTTCTGTCTGTTTGCCTCACTGTCTACGCATATCTTGCTATCTGTCTGAATCTCTCTCTCTCTCTCTCTCTCTCTCTCTCTCTCTCTCTCTCTCTCTCTCTCTCTCTCTCTCTGATGAACTCATTCTTTCTCACTCACTCCCTCGTCATCACTTACTATGACTAAATCTATACTTTAAAATAGAAAAATAAAGATGAGATAACAGTCTGGTGAACATACACGTATCCATACGGTTAGTGATATAACAAATGCATCAACAAATAATGAAGCAAAGGAACGCACAATATATAACTAGGTCAATAAACATGACACACCATTTCATGTGAATCCTGAAGTTCTTTTTTAAAGACTAACTCAACAGGGCAGCATATTGTATCTTTATGAATATACTGATGTACATTTTGGGGAAAAAAACAAACGATTAATGTAAGTGTGTGCACCTTGAATTCATTCACAATTCTTTAAGCCAAACAAAAAGTCAATAACAGGGTATGATATCTTCACAACTGTTTCGGTTTTACCCCTTATCTATCTATCTATCTATCTATCTATCTATGTCTGTACATACACAGATCTCTCTCTCTCTCTCTCTCTCTCTCTCTCTCTCTCTCTCTCTCTCTATATATATATATATATATATATATATTCTAGGATACCCGACACATTTCTTGTATAACTGGTGACAATATTATGGATCTCTCCAACGTCCATCTACATCAAGCCCAGCAGAAAAAAAATGACTTTTTGAAAATAATAGAATGCTATTCAAATCCAACGAAGAAACCAGAAACTACGGCAACAATAGCAATCTAATTCCCAATCTCCCACCCCACCCCCTAACCCCCCTCCCCATCCGATGACACCACCACCACCATCACCACCACTCCTCAACGAAAATTAATTAATTAAATCTAAAAACTATACAAAAGAAAAGAAAAGAAAAGAAAAATCGAAAAGCAATACCAGCCTTTCCTTTCCTCGAAACCCCTTTGGAACTGTTCGCAGGGGGTGAGGGAAAGAGGGGGAGGGGTGGGGGTGGCTGGGTACTGTGGAAATTATTGCTGTCCTTTTTTGATAAAACAAAAAAACAAACAAAAAAAACCACACCAAAAAACAAAACAAAAAAACAACAAAAAACAAACAACAAAAACAACAACAACAACAAAAAACAACGAACAAACAAACACTGTTTTGTGATACTCCTCTCACAAGCCTACAAATTTGTGAAGAGTTTCCACTGGCAAATTTTCCGTCCTGATAATGGACGATTTTTTTTTTCAAGGGCAAGACACGAAAACGCATTGCTAATTTCTTGTTTAGAATACCTGTCTGTCCTTTTTTTCTCCCCGATATTGGAAACCGGCATGTTCTTAGCTCTACTACCTCGTCTATCAGCAAGACATGGGGTGTTTAGTCTGAATCTATAAAAGTGGTAAGAAGTAGTGGGCATGATCTACGTACGGATTTCAGGATTCGGTTTCTGTAGTCCAGAAGCATCTCTGTCGGTTTTCTTTTTCTTAGGGGCGAGAGGGGGCGTAAGGCAGGGGCTGTGTGGGCTAGTGTTTCGACTAACTACCTAAAGAAGAGATGTCTCCGTCTGCTTTGCCCATTTTCTAATTAGCAAGGTGGACTGAAGCCTGGACAGGACTGTCTGGCTTGGTTACAAGCCATCAGACAGATTAATCAGGACGCAGGGGATTCTTGGGGGGGCATGGGTACGGTACTGCTTTACCTTACCTACTTTCCAAACGAAAGAAGATGCAGACAAACAGGCACTGACACCGCGATGCCGACACTCCTCCCACGCCACACAGACAGACGGACAAAGACACACACACACACACACACACACACACACACACACACACACACACACACACACACACCAACACACTCACACATATGCACGCACGCACGAACGCATACACACATGCACGCACGAACGCATAAACACACCACACGCTCGCACGCACACACGCACACATACATACCCCTAACTCCCCCCCCCCCCCCCGACACACACACACACGCAAGCACGCACACACACGTACACACACACACACACACACACACACACACACGCACACACGCACACACACACGCAAGCCCGCACACAAACACACACACACACAAACACATACACACACACAGAGACACACACACAGAAACACAAACACACACACACACACACACACAACACACACACACACACAAACGCGAAACGGTCGCTAATAGCGCCAACGTACGCGCGCAAACACGCACACAGAGTGAGATAGAGAGAGAGAGAGTGACAGCCAAAGAGCGAGATACGGGGAGACAGAGAGATAGACAGAGAGACAAACACATAGAGAGACAAGGAAGAATTGAAACGAATGTTGCTTTCACTTAGGGCACATATGTCATGGTTTGCATAATTAAGCCATAGCCTGAAACAAAATATATTGCTCTCTCCCTTTTGTTTTTGATCTACCCTTTCATCTGCGTCTTTTTTAATAGCACTGTTCTTGTTATTGTTCTCCATTACTTCTTCTTCTTCTTCTTATATCACTCTCACTGTCTCTTTCACTTTCTCTCACACACACACTCCGTATCTCCGTATCTTTTTCTGTCTCTCGCATTCTCTTTTTCAATCTCTTATTTTTCTCCGCCTCTCTCTCGCTCTCTTCCCCTACCGCCGCTCTCTCTCTCTCTCTCTCTCTCTCTCTCTCTCTCTGCGTGCATCCATGCCCTTCTCATTTTACTACTTTTGTCCCAACATACAGGTCTAATGTAATGACATTATACTTACCATGTACGGTGGATAGAGTAAACCTTAGAGTTGACAAGCTCTCACCCACTAACACTACCCTCTCCCCACCCCACCACCTCTGTCGCCAAAATTATGATGACCTTATTTTTCTACGTGCACGCATACCCCCTCTATCTCCCACCCCGCCCGCCCCCCTCCCCCTCAGAAGCCTTTTATCGGATGTACTGCTTTCGTTATTAATGTTATTATCATTATCTGTGTTTGTGTATGATTTTCAATTTAATTAAGTTCGTACCTTGTCATGTATGATCCGCCCCCGCAATATTCCTTGTGACCCCGGTACAAAGACATATTCTATTCTATTCTATTATTATTTTAGTTGTTGTTATCATCATTATTATTGTTATCATCATTATATTGTTGTTGCTGTGCTTGTTGCTTGTTGTCTCGTTAAGCTTTGTTTTCTCGTTCATCTGGCAATGGGAGGAAAGTAATTACAGGGAAGAGATGTAGCTGAACCGGACCGGAAGGCAAAGCCAAGCATCAGCAGGCAGGACTGTCAAAAAAAACGAAGATCTACGGCAGAGGATCAGGTTCACATTTCGCTGGTGGGATGTGATTAACCGAGCAAAGATTGGGATTGTTATAGGGTTGATACGTACAATGCTTTGTCAGCTGTCTTTTTTTTTTTTTTTTTTTTTTTTTGGTCACCGTGGGTAGTTTTCTTCTTCTTGTTCTTCTGCTCCTCCTCCTCTTTATTCTTCTGTTTTCTCCTCCTCTTCCTCCTCCTCTTCCTCTTCCTCCTCCTCCCCCTCCTCCCCCTTCTTCTTCTTCTACTTCTTCTTCGTCTTTTCCTCCTCCTCCTCTTCCTCCTCCTCATTCTTCTTCTTCTTCTTCTCCTCCTCCTCCTTCTCTTGCTCCTCCTCCTCCTCTTCCTTCTTCTTCTTCTCCCCCCTCTCCTCCTCCTCCTCCTTCTTCTTCTTCTCTTCCTCCTCCTCCTCCTCATTCTTCTTCTTCTTCTACAACTTCTTCTTCTTCTCCCCCTCTCCTTTCTCATCCTTCTCTACATCTCCTCATCTAACCCTTCATCGTCAGCCTCGCTAATCCATTCGTTCAATCTGCATTATTTCCTTTTTTTCCGTTTTCCTTTTACGCCTCACCCTCTGTGTCATTCTGTCTGTCTGCCTGTCTGTCTGTCTCACCCCCATCCTCTCTCTCTCCCCCCCCCCTCTCTCTCTCTCTTTCCAATCCCCTGTCTGTGAGCGTGGCTGTCCATCTTGGTAAACGAGGAAGACAATCATCCAGACAGGATTCTGTGCCATGGTAGCTACTGTGCTGCGCTGGCCAGACGTCATCAGATGGAAACGTCAGAGCGTTCACCACGTGCATGGTGCCTGTCAGTATGTGGAGAATGGTTGTCAAGGGGGTTCTTTCTTTTTCTTTTTTTTTTCTTTGATCTTTTGGTCCTTTTTGTTCTTGTTGTTGTTCTTCTTCTATGATCTTCCACCTCCTTCTCCACCTCCACCCCTTGCTGCTGCTGCTGCTGCTGTTTCATCATCATCATCATTGTCGTCGTCGTCGTCGTCGTCATCATCATCATCATTATTATCTTCTTCTTCTTCTTTGTTGCAGCGTATACAAACATAGCATAGCACAACACAACACTTCACAACACAGCACAGTTTTGAACTCAGACCCTCAAGACAGTCACCGAGATTAAAAAACAAACAAACAAAAAACCGGCTGTAAGACAAACAGAGAGAGACAGAGACAGAAACAAAGACAAACAGACCAACAGACAGACAGAAACAGAAACAGAGAGAGAGACAGAAAGAGAGAGAAAGACAGCACCAGTCCATCAACAGATCCCATCCACATTCCAGATTTCTCATATCCTCCGCCTATCACCACCACCACCCAGGCCGCCCCCCCCCCCACCCCCCCACCCCCACATCCCACGAACACGCCAACAACACCACAAGGAAATGTGAGCTGACGTATCAGGCCGCCCCGCTCCACCCCTCCCCCCGACTCCCACGGCCCCCCCACTTCTCCTCCCAACCCCCTCTGTGCAAAACACAACCCGTCTGAACCAGTGACGTGACAGTCACTTCCGGTGCTAAGACCACCACGTGTGCCATCCATTTCCTCCTTCTGTTTGTGGATAAACCACGTCAATACAGTCACGAACAAAACCCCAAAATAGACACACACACACACACACACACACACACACAGCGCGCGCGCTGGCTTGATGTAAAAAAAAAAAAAACAACAACAACAAAAAAAACAACAGTAGTTGTTGCTTATTCAATTACCATCTTGAAATAAAAATGTTGACTTGACCTGACTTGACTTGACTTGACTTCACACACACACACACACACACACACACACACACACACACACACACACACACACAGATATGTCAAAGTCTCACATCCCTGAACTGAAATCATCTTCAGTGTTGACAATCTTCAGCAGTCCATTGCTAATGTATGACTTTTTCAACTCCTTGTTAAATAGTCCAGTTGGTTCGCTGTTATAGTTAATAGTTTTTTCATTAGAAATATGTTATATTGTTATGCTTTTTTTTTTAAACAAAACTTAAATCAATCATTTTCTATATGTAACATACAAACACACACGCACACACACACGCACACACACGCACGCACGCATGCACGCACGCACACGCACTTTCACTTACTCGCATGCGTACACAGTAATTTCCCCCTCCTCTCTCAACCCACCCGCGTTTGGTGGGTTCTTCTTACGAAGGTCAGGCATGTGCTCCTGTTTTTCTTTTTTCTTTTTTCTTTTTTTTCCCCTTTATCTAATACTCAAGAGTAGCGTGTATGGGTCAGATCATGGCTGCTTTGACACCTCCTTGAAGCTGAAGAAGTCAAGGGGCAAGGTGGCTGAATGGTTAAGACGCTCATCTGCCAATACAG
>NC_134898.1:20118511-20141011 GCF_041734735.1 Babylonia areolata
GTTAGTAAGTTGGGGTCCCTTGATTTCATTAACCCCTTTAAAGAATCGCGAAACTGGTCAGTCTTTGGCTCTGTTTTCTTCAGCAATGAATAACATGCACACCATCTTCTTCTATTTCTTCTTTTGCTGACGGTGATAGTGATTGTGATGGTAATGATGGTGAAAGGGATAACGTTGAGGATGATCATGACAAAATATCCATATAAGGTGATGTCCTTGCACTGTTTCACCATTACTAATGTGATGTGATCAATCAATTGGTAGTTTTCTGACCATCGCGCAAAAGGTTACTTACCTAGATCTTTTTTCTTTCTTTCTTTCTTTCTTATTTTTCTATTTTTTGCAAACTCTTTACAGACTCGCGTGTGGTCTGCTCGATCCCGTGTAGCTTGCAGACTACGTTTTGCATGTAAGAGAATGCAAAAAAGCCCAAACACAACAACAAAAAATAAAACAGTCAAAGAAAACAAAACGTACGGCATAGGGTGAAAGCTAAGAGTTTTCCCAGTGAGACTGCAAATGGAGAATTCCCGATAGCGTCATGCCATATAAAACACAGTCAGGAGAGAGAGAGAGAGAGAGAGAGAGAGAGAGAGAGAGAGAGAGAGAGAGAGAGAGAGAGAGAGAGAGAATAAAAACAAATCACAGACTTCAGCCAACACACACTCCATGTGAAAGGAAAGCTAATGCTGGTGGCACTCCGGTCCTGCCACAGGTTTTTGTTGACGCAAGGGGCAGCTGGCTTTGCGGACGAGCTGAGAGTACCAGCAACTCGTTTCCTGTGACGCTATCAGAGTGAACTCCCCTAGCGACACGATCGCCCACGTCATTATTGTGTCGCTCTGGCTCGCCTGTTTGACAATACTGGCACGGGGCTATTCGGGGAAAAAATACACAGGCTCTTTTATCACACGAATGTTATCATTGTTTTCACAGGCGCAGTAGCCGAATGGTTAAAGTGTTGGCCTTTCAATCTGAGGGTCCCGGGTTCGAATCTCGGTGGCGCCTGGTGGGTAAAGGGTGGAGATTTTTGCCAGTGCCTGAACCCCCTTCGTGTGTATACGCACGCAGATCAAATACGCACGTTAAAGATCCTGTAATCCATGTCAGAGTTTGGTGGGTTATGGAAACAAGAACATGCCCAGCATGCACATCCCCGAAAACGGAGTATAGCTGCCCACATGGCGGGGTAAATAAACAAAATGGTCATACACGTAAAATGTTAAATGTTATATGTTTGTCTTAGAGTGTAGTGTGCGTGCCTGAAATCTGATTGAATGACACAGGAAACGAATGATGAGCGCCCAGTGGCAGCCGTCAGTCGGCTCTACCCAGGAAAGCAGCCTGTTGTGTAAATGACCCCGTGTTTGAAAAGGGCTCAGAGCTTGGTCTCCGACCGAGGATAGGCGCTATATAAGTATCTATATCAACCAATCAATCAATCTTCGGGGAGGAAGCAGTCTGAAATTGAAAAGAGAGAAGCATGTGTGTACAGTTTTCAGTTTCAGTTTCAGTTGCTCAAGGAGGCGTCACTGCGTTCGGACAAACCATATACGCTACACCACATCTGCCAAGCAGATGCCTGACCGGCAGCGTAACCCAACGCGCTTAGTCAGGCCTTGAGAAAAACAAAACAAAACAAAAAAACAAACAAACAAAAACGGGGGAATAAATAATAGATAAGCTTACATAAATAAATAAATAAATGAATAATAATTATAATATAGAAAAAGGTAGTAGTAATAATAATAGTAATACTAATAAAATGATTAAAAAAAAAAAAAATAAATAAATAATAATAATAATAATAATAAATAAATAAATAAATAAAACAATGGTGATAAATAAGCGAATGTACAGCATGGTGTGCATATTTCGTGTATCATGTTCTCTCTCTCTCTCTCACTCACTCACTCTCAAAAAACGTGTGTATGACATGATTTCAATCAGTTGTTGTTTACTACGCATTGTTCAGAGATATTTTTGTGTTTCGCCTTAAATCTTTATACTGATCCCCGGGTAATTTTAGTTTCATGTTTTGAGTTTGTTTCCTGTCGTACTCAGATTTATTTCTCTCCTTTCAGGTAATTTTAGTTTCATGTTTTGGGTTTGTTTTATGCCATACTCAGATTTATTTCTCTCCTTTCATTTTCTATGCATACTGGTTTTTTGTTTGTTTGTTTGTTTTTTGTTTGTTTGTGTGGGGTTTTTTTTTGGTTTGTTTTGTTGTTGTTTTTTGATAGCTTGATAAAAAAAATTGTCAGAACTGATCACGTAGAACAAACAGGTTTTTTTGCTGATCTGGGGACCTCCTAACAAAGTCACAGCTCAAATTACTGATGGCTTGAGTGGAATGTAAACCTACACATCAACTGATCGCTCTCTCCCTCTCTAGGAGTCCTCTTGAATTCTCTCTCTCTTGTGTCCCTCCCTCTCCTTGCCTCTCTCTCCCCCCCCCCTCTCTCTCTCTCTCTCCCTACCTCTCACACTGAAATGGATGGTGTTGATGACGAGGAGGAGGATGACGACAACAACATCATCAACAACAACAATAATAATACTGAATCGAAAATATAATAATAATAATAAATGATAATAACATAATATAATGATGATGATGATGATAATGATGATGATTAGAAGAAGAAGAAGAAGAAGAATGATAATTTATAATTATCATTAGTATTATTGTTATATAATAATAATAATAATAAATGATAATAACATAATATAATAAAGATAATAATGATGATGATGATGATGATAATAATAATAATAATAATAATAATAAGAAGAAGAAGAAGAAGAAGAAGAAGAATGATAATTCATAATTATCATTATCATTATTGATATTATTATTATTATAAAATTAGATAACCAAGAACATAATAATGATGATAATAATAATAATACTTCTACTACTAAGGATAATAACCAAAAGAAGAAGAATATGATGATGATGATTAGTGGTACTAATGATAATAATAGTAAGATGAAGAAGGTAAATGCAACTGATATTGATTGAATAATTAGTTATCAACAACAACAAGCAATTGTTTGATAGGACTGATGTGAAGTACTGGTACAGTCTGCGGGAAAAAAAAACACAAAAACTAATGCTGGAAACTGTTTTCAGGCTTTTTAAATGTCAGCAAACAAGGCAGTTTCGTCATCACCATTCTCAATGTCGTCGTCGTAACCGTATCTAATGCTGCCTCCACATTGTCCTATCCATTACACTGGCATGGAAGCTTTTTTCCCCTCCAGTTTTATTGCCTCTTTTCACAAAGCCCCAACCACCACCTTTACAACCACATAAAGCCTTGATGTCTCTCCCACACACCCACACACCAAGTCAAATAACTGTAATCAGCTCACGTTACACCATCCGCAAACACAAAGGGTGTGGCTCTGCCAATACAGCACTTAACACTAATAGAAAGGGAGAAGAAACACACACACACACACACACACACACACACACACACACAATTACTAGACATTAGCAAGCAAGCCATACCGATACTGTCGACAATCTTTTATTCCTTTTCTCTTCTTCTCCCGGGTGAAAGAGGATAGTCTCCTCCTGAAAGACAACTTTCCGGGCCATCCTCCAGGCATCCATCCACAGAGCACATCAAATATCGCTAGTTTTTGTGGCCGACGACAGTCTGATCTTGGAAGTTCTGAACAGAAGTTGCTCATTTAAAAGGGAAAGTTTTACGAGCAGTTTGATCGCTCTCCGGCACTTGGCCTTTCCTTCTGGGTGATATTTAGTATCTTCTTTAAAAGACAAAGAAAAAGGAAAGGGAGAGTGGGATTGTGGAAGAAAAAGTGAGAGGATGAAGAAAAGAAGAAGAAAGGAAGGATGAAAAAAAAAAAACTAAAAAGAAAGGATGGAAGAAAGGAAAGTAGAAAGACAGGAGGGAAAACAGTCCGCGCAAAGCGAAAAACGAATATAGAAAATTGAATAAGTGTATGAAGAGAGAAAAGAAAGAAGGAACGAAGAAAGGAAATAATATGAGGGAAAAAAAGGGGGGAATAACAAAATCAACAATACTCACTTCCTGCCGGATATTGACAACACTCGTGCTCACGTGAAACGATTTACGTCCCTTATGCTCAGCTCCATATAACTATGACAACGTTTCAGTTTCAATAGGGTTTTTGTTGTTGTTGTTGTTGTTATTATTTTTTTTAAAGAAGCGTCACTGCGTTCAGACAAATCCGTATACACTTTACCACATTTACTAGACAGATGCTTGATACCAGCATACCCAATGCGCTCGTCAGGCCTTGAGTGCATGCATATGTATTTGTGTGACTGTGGGAGTGGATTTCTCCAATAGAACTTTGCCAGGGGACAACGCTTTTGTTGTCATGGGTTCTTTTTCAATGCGCCAAGTGCGTGCTGCACACGGACCTTTGTTTATCGTCTGATTCAAAAGACTAGACGCGCAGTTTGATTTTTCCAGTCAAACTTAGGAGAAAGGGCGAGAGCGGGAATCGAATTCACGACCCTCGCGGCCATTGTGTTGACAGATAAGTGTCTTAACCACTCTGCCACCTTCACGTGAGTGTTGTTGGCGGAAATACAAGGACAACGAATGCGTGGATTACAGCACAGGGATAGACGCTAATTCTTTTTTTTTCTTTTTTTTTTTTTCTTTTCTTTTTTTAGCCTTTTCTCTGAATGATCGCTCCTGGCAAATTATCTGCCGCGTGTGCCGTGAAACAGACCTTTCTAACAGAATGTCACGATCAATGTTTGATCAATGATCCTAACAAAACTGCTTTGTGCATACATTGTTTGATCAGTGATGCTCAAAATTGCTTTGTGCATACAATGTTTGATCAGTGATGCTGAAAATTGCTGTGTGCATACAATGTTCAGTCAGTGATGCTGAAAATTGCTGTGTGCATACAATGTTCGATCAGTGATGCTGAAAACATGCTCTTCGCATACATTGTTAGATCAGTGATGCTGAAAAACTGCTACGTACACACAATAACTGATCAAGGATGCTGAAAAACCACTGTGTGCATACACATACAATGATTGGTCAGGCAATGATGCTGAAAACCGTTCTGTGCGCACAATGATTGATCAATGATGCTGAACAAATAATTGAATAAAACTGCTTCGTGCGAACAATATTTGATCAGTCATTCCAGAAAAAAACAACAACAACAAACAACAACAACAATGATGTTATGTATATACAATATGTAATAATGGGACAAGTGCTGGAAAACAACGGACACGATCGAACGAAACCCCGAGGGCAATAATCCCAGTCCAAACACCTACGAAGGAAGGATTGAAAGAATCTTCTAGCACAGCAACACTTTTCAGTGCGGACCAGACGGCACAGAACAGCTATCAGAACCATCTCCGAAATGAGCAAAACACGCTGCTGGAGATGGCAGAGAGACAGGGAGAGACACTTTGACACTTTAATGTCATAGGCCATGAGGTCATCACAACATGGGTGAATGCGTCAACACACTTTCATTGCATAACAAAAAATAACACATCATAATAAACGAATGAATGAAAATGGTGAAAGCAAATATTGAAACCAAAACAGACAGACAGACAGACAGAGACAGACAGAGAGAGAGAGAGAGAGAGAGAGAGAGAGAGAGAGAGAGAGAGAGATTTGAAGAATAACGGCCAGCCGCTGCAGACAGCCCGTCAAACAGCAGCTGACACAGACAAGTGGCACTTCCAAGCCATCATCGCCCCAGACGGCGCAGAGGAGGGTTGAACGATGGAACAAAAGGACTGGACGTGTACAATGTGATTGATATAGCGACTATTTTCTCCAAGATTTGCTTGGTTCGACTGGCTGCATGTGGAGAGCGGATCATCAGGATCTCAGCCAGTTACTTTTTTTTATCTATCTTCAATCAGTCGTCATTTCCTTGTTTATTTCATACATAGGCTAATATTCCTGCTCCACCAGGAAGTCAAACTGAAGAGTGTTATAGATTCAAGATGTCAAAGGGGATGGTAGATGCAATGATCAATCCCGATAGATGCATAAATTCACCCTGCAGACATTACAGTCAAGATTTTCCTGCAGGGCTGGGTTGTATGAGGCGACCTTTGCAGCCCAAAGTTTGCTTTGAGTTAAGTATGTTCCTAAGTATATGGAATTAATTGTTGAGTTGAGAACATTTCTTAAACGATAAACAAACATAGCGGTGCTAAGTTATTATTTAAAAAAAGAAAGAAAAAAAAGTGCGCTTAGAGTTGATTTCATCAACATTTTGCGCCTCATAATTCTTCTTCTTCTTACTATTATTATCTTTTTTTCTTTCTTTCTTTCTTTTTCCTTTTTTTTCTCAAGGCCTGACTAAGCGCGTCCCTAGGTTAATTAGAGTAATTTCCTTTGTTTACTGATCTGCAGCATGAACTCTTGGCAGATATGAAAGTGTAGCTTCCATGTTTGACAAACGAAGTTCCTTTTGAGCTATAAATGATATTCTAGACTGCTCATGTATCAACAGTCAACAAACAAATCCAAAGTGCCAAAATTTAGAAAACAAAAACAAATAAATAAAACATAAACATTTGCATATACAAGGCTAATTATAGAATCCCAAGGCAAAAAAAAAAAAAAAATACTAAAAGGAATGATAAATCCATTTGTATGCCTATTGTATCATGAAAGAATCTGAGGAGAAAAGTAAGTAAAGTTTAGGAAAACAGAAATACAAAAAAAAGGACGAACACGGTTAACTATGTTACCAGATCTGGGGCAAATTAAGACAGAAGAAAAAAAAGCATGTGAGTTGGGTCGAACCACGCATGTTTAGTTCTGATGCAAGCAGACTTATCTCCAAAGCTGCGGCACATCTGACTTCAAATGACAAAATTTAAAACGTAAAGCAATGTGGACGTTTTCTTCTTCGTGTGATAAATAGACGTGATTGTAGTGGACGTAACAACGCCGTTTAATAACGTTTTTTTTGTGTGTGTGTTTTATTATACATCGATTATTCTTTTATTTCAGCGGTAAAGGACATCTCCTTCCAGCGCATCGCAACACATTGTAGATCTCTAGATCTGCACAAACTAGTCTACAAAGGGCTCAAAGAAATGACGGATTCAATTTTTTCTTTTATGTCCATTCCAGTTAATTCAGTGTCCACTTTAGAAAATTCATATGCAGTGAAAACGTCGATGGTGTACTTAGTACCACTGAAGTGTTCTGTCCAGAATTTGTGGTTATTTCCTTTAAGTTGTGAACAAGAAACACGAGGTCATATCGACTTTGAACACAACCTACCTTCTAGTCGGCCAAACTCAGTGGAAAGCGGTTTTTAGAATTTTCGGATTTCGGAACACATCTAAACGAAATAAACCGTTCATGATACAGAAATATGACTTAATTCGGGAAACTTACAACCTGTTATTGGAATGACTGTGAAGATTTTTATTTCCATACTATGAATTTTGGTATTTGCAGTCAAAGCATTTCTAGAGAAAATGGCTATGTTAACTCTTTCCATACGAACGGCGAAAGAGACGACGTTAACAGCGTTTCACCCCAGTTACCATCATCAAAATATTGCAAGCGGATGGCTCTTATACTGAAAACGTGAATGTTGACAAAGAATACCACAATTCTGACGACGGAAGCTAAAGGTTGGGTCGTTCAGACACCCACTGGACATCCGGGGGGTCTGTGTAGAGGAGAAGAGAGAACTGGCCGTACTGAGTGAGTTAAAGTTTACCATGGACACACACATACACACACACACACACACACACAGACAACCGAACACCGGGTTAAAACATAGACTCACTTTGTTTACACAAGTGAGTCAACCAGGGTCTCTCAGCAAGCTGAAACACCACATTAAAATAAAATAGTCGCTGGCACTTTAGTTTTGCGATAGGCTTTTGTAGACGCTAGAGCGAGTTGGCTTTGCACTCGATGTGACAGTATACCTTTCCAACACCTCGTTTCACGTGACGATATCGGGGTGAACTTCCCCCAGCCACCACATTGGACCACGTCATACGACCTGGCTTGCCTGCTGGACAATGATGGTACGTGCTGTCCGGGACAACCACACGGGTGCTCTCTTATCACAGCACTGGTTATTACGGTACTTTGGGAGAAGACTGTCGGAAATTAACAGGGGAAAAAACCATGAGAAGACCGAAGCGTACATAAAGGCATGTCCGCATTTTGCTGTTGTTGTTGTTCACGTTGTTGTTCTCGTTTGTTTCTTTTGTTTGCTTGCTTTAAAATCAACAACAACAACAACAACAACAACAACAAAACCGTTTGATACATATCTTTAATCGGTGTCTATCATCAATTGTTCACTTGTTGCTGTAAACCAAGTCTTCTATGTTCTCAACGATCGGTATTGAGGCAATTTGGTGTTTACTGCTGTGTTTAACATGTACATATACGTCCTTTTCTAATATGGTTAATGTAAAATATGGTCATATTTGTGAATTACATATACATTAATTTTCTTAGGTCATTCGGCAACCAGAAACTAGCAGAAAAGCCTGATCAATACTTTACTGAGCGAAACAGCCTGCCATTGGCTGATACTGAGATAGAAAGGGAGGACCAACAGAAACGAAACGAAATTCTATTTTACCAGGGTAATGAGATAAGTAAAAACATATGTATTTTTTCCCCACCCAGCCCTGGGGTATGTTAAAAAAGATGGATGAGGGGTTTAGAGCTACATCGAAAGAACACACGAGTACATAACTATTAACAAGAAAGATATCAACGACAACAATCCGCTGAATATCACATGAGCAACTAACTAAAAAAGACTACTACAAAGCAACAAACGATAAGAACTCTCTGTCCCAACCCCTACCCCGGTCTCCTCAGACAGCTAGATATTCCACATGCAAGCGGATATGTTTGGGTTTTTTTCCAGCACGCCCACACTTATCATCAGTTCAACATTTCATCATTTGCTGAAACGATGTCTTTTTTTTTCTTTCCCCCACAGCCACTAACAGTGGTATTTTAATAATAAGAAAACACTTTCACGTTCACTGTCGACAGACAGACGAGGCATTAAACGTTCATATTTCCCTGGATTTCTTCGTTTATTGCACTGGTTTTCTACAGTGATGACGGAATGGCTTTCAAATCAATCCAATGATATCGCGGTTGGTTAATTCCACAGCGGGTAATAAACGCGAATCGTTAAGTTGCACAATCTCATTACCGCAGTCTCTCAATGCGGGCAATTAACACATAGGTGACACATGATTTCTTTTCCATAATCGATCAGACTTGAATCAGCGGTATACTTGTGTTCAGCACTAGCAGTATTTTGCAATGCAGCATTTCTTATTCATGTAGACAGCTATGCATATTATCTGTCTGAAACCACACGGCTGTTTATATACACCCACACGCACATGCAGATGAACACGAGCGGGGGCGAAGGCATGAACACACACACACACACACACACACACACACACACACACACACACACACACACACACACACACACACACACACACATCGTCAATACGCGGCTGTTTGCATCACTTCAAATATGTAAACCCGGAGGCTCCAAGCTGCTGATGCAAGTTTTCCATGCTTTAAATAAATGATGCCAGAGATCATGGAGGTTGTGGCTCTATCTGTCTGTCTCTGTCTCTCTCTCAAGTCCCTGTGATTGAATATGGATATATGTTTGTGCTTGCGTGTACCCACTGGTATGTTTGTGCGTGCTAAGACCGTATGTACGCTGTGTGTGATAATAATAATAATATGTCGGTCGCTCTGTGCTTGTATGATTTTCTTTCTATATGTGTATATATATCTACCAACAATAAAACAGGAACCAGACAAAATTCAGGGTTTTTGATTGTTGCAATTCACTCTGCTACAACTGAACGTTATCAAAATCAGTTCATATATATAACTCAAGTCGAGCAAAGTGGGGGGAAATCATGATGAAGGCCATTCACTTCTTGATCGCTGTAAAAAAGCAAAATAAATCATTCTTATCGACCAGAGTACCAGCAATGGCCAGGAACTGTTACAGGGTGACTGACGACGCTGGTGCCAAGTCCGTGGTGCCCATGGTGCTAACAAACAGTTCAGTCCCTTGAGAAAGAAAGCCTGGGAATCCGCTGTTTACTGCCAGCGCTAACCACGGTAGTCATGATGAAATGTCCGTCAGGAACTAAACGCAGAGACGCTGTGTATTGCATCATCATTGGGCTTTATAAATATAATATGTGTGTGTGTGTGTGTGTGTGTGTGTGTGTGTGTGTGTGTGTGTGTGTGTGTGTGTGTGTACATATATACTTTTTGTGCAATTCCAGTGAAAGCGAAGAATTGTCAGTGTGTGACGCACAACGCGATTTATATATGGATCGTATCATATTGCGTACACTAATATTTCGAAATTTAGGGTGCATCTTAAAAGATGCGTTCCCAATCTGAGTTTTGAAGAACGTAGTTTACTTTCTTTCTTATTTCCAGATTGCCCTTCTGTCTCTGTATTTGTCTTTCTATGGTCTTCTCTAGTTTTCTCTGTGTCTGTCTTTTTCTGTCTCTGTGTTACTCCCTGTATATCCATATATGTCTGTCTGTCCCTTCTTCTTCTTCTGCGTTCACTCGTATGCACACGAGTGGGCTTTTACGTGTATGACCGTTTTTACCCCGCCATGTAGGCAGCCATACTCCGTTTTCGGGAGTGTGTATGCTGGGTATGTTCTTGTTTCCATAACCCACCGAACGCTGACATGGATTACAGGATCTTTAACGTGCGTATTTGATGTTCTGCTTGCATATACACACGAAGTGGGTTCAGGCACTAGCAGGTCTGCACATATGTTGACCTGGGAGATCGTAAAAATCTCCACCCTTTACCCACCAGGCGCCGTCACCGTGATTCGAACCCGGGACCCTCAGATTGACAGTCCAACGCTTTAACCACTCGGCTATTGCGCCCGTCTTGTCTGTCCCCATCTGTGTGTGTGTGTGTGTGTGTGTGTGTGTGTGTGTGTGTGTGTGTGTGTGTGTGTGTGTGTGTGTGTGTGTGTGTGTGTGTGTGTGCGTGTGTGTGTGTGTGTGTGTTTCCTTCTCTTCCCCCTTCAGCATTCCACCCCCGATTTTCAGCTAGGTGACCAAGGTCTAAAGAAGTCTGCAGACAAAGCATAACAACTCCATCGAAAGCTTTCGTGCCAACCACGCAACCACACAACAAGCCATATCGCTGCCTTTTTGGGGGCTGTTCTGACAGGTCAATAACACGATGCCAGGAAACAGATTTCTGGTGCTACAGTTCGAGTGTGTGTGCGTGCGTGTGCATACTTTCGTGTGTGTGTGTGTGTGTGTGTGTGTGTGTGTGTGTGTGTGTGTGTGTGTGTGTGTATGTGTGTGCGTGCGTGCGTGTACGTGTGTGTGTGTGTGTGTGTGTGTGTGTGTGTGTGTGTGTGTGTGTGTGCGCGCGCGCGCAACCTCTTGCGCTTATCTATGGATTGATTTATGGAACTTTACCTGCTTTCCAACAGAGTGCGCATGATTACAACACAATTAACCTAATTAATTTCTATTAATTACCTCTGATTATTTTTGTTCACACCATTTCTCATAAGAACAAGGATTACGAGGAATACTGCATTCCTCCAACCTATTACCTTGGGAAACAAATAAGGTAACATAAAAGCAGCGGTATGAACGATGCCATTTCTCACTCCTTCCATTTGAGTGTCATTTATCGGCAAAGGACTGGCCCCGTTTATTTACGACTATTAGATCATAATCTTTTCATCAGAAATAATTCCATCAGGCATTGCTTTGGCTCACAACGTCACAACTTTTGCCTTGTTACTGTAATAGACTATATTACCGAGAAATAACCCCACGGGTGCTTTCGTGTGGCATTGTCTTATTGTGTTCTTTGGAAGCAATTCGGATCGGTAGTCATTGTCAGCTCAGATTGCCCAAGGGTGTTTTTTGAGCATGCTATTTTTGTTGGTGTGTGTGGTATTTATGTGAAGAATGTGTGTGTGTGTGTGTGTGTGTGTGTGTGTGTGTGTGTGTGTGTGTGTGTGTGTGTGTGTGTGTGTGTGTGTGTGTGTGTGTGACAAACAGACAGACAGAGGCAGAGAGAGACAGAAACTCAGAGATGGAAAAAGACAGAGAGAGAGAGAGAGGACGTTAAAAAACTTCTCAATATTGGTCGTCTCGTCATCCACAACGGCAACGCCCGGAAAAAGAAAATCTATCGCGGCTTTCCTTGTTCAAGTGTTCAAGCGACAACGATGCTGAGTGACTTTTCCTTTTCATTACCACAAGTGGGGGGAGAAAAAGCCTGACTGTCAATGTCATCCCTCTGTCCTCTCCATGATATCTATTTCATTAGCGCCTCTGTCTCTCTTCCTCATTGAGGCGACTCGGTCATTTGATGCTTTCCAGATTGCATGTATCCATAGGAAATCATTTCCAGAGAGGGCGCTGTTGTCTCTTCCGCCGCAGCATTTTACTGCCTTGACAGTTCAGCAGAACATATCCGGGGTCCATGAATAAACAAATTACCAACGCAGATACGAATTGTTGTTTTGATCACGTTCTTGGCTTATATTAGTGGAGGCTGAGTCTATACAGTCGCTGACAATTATTAGTTCCATATATGGAAACTATTGAAAAAAAAGAAGAAAAAAAAAGAGATCTGAATCAACTCACGTGAAAAGTACACAAGCAAAATTGTTGAGAGTTGTTGTTGGTGACTTTCCCATTTGTAACGCTTTTTTAACATCCAAAAGCAGCCAGTGTGTTGATAACTGTGCTATTTTCGTTTGCAGCGAAATGGATAATTTACAGCTTGGTGGATTATTACAGAGCTTTTTCAGGGTCAGAAATTGTCTCTTGGGTTTTTATGTTCAGAGCAAACCAGTATAAAACGGACTTCAGTTTCTAAAAACGGAACAATAAAACGGGTGGTTTAAACACTCCACAGAAACATTCTGATGATAAAGCAGGCGTTGGTGTTTCAATGGGGAGACATCCGGTCTTTAATCTGGCCAACCCTTTAAGGTTAGAAACGTTCCCATCGCCTGTCATGACCATCGAGGCAGTGAACTCATATCCACTGTGTCCAGAGCTCGGCATAGGAAGACGGGGCCCAAACCTCTTCTTCCACCACCATTTTAATCTTCCCTAATCGGTCACGCTTGGATGGAGTGAGGAAATTCGGAGTAAAGTGCCTTTCCCAAGGACACAACGCTATGGCGAAATGGGACCTTGCGCCCTGATCACTTGTGAACACTGGATCAGAGGTCTAACGCCTAACCGGTACTGCCACGGCATATCAATGCATTATGCATATCCATTTCCAGTAATGATGATAATTATGATAACATCTCAGTTATTCCGTCTTTTCTCATCACACAGCCAGTATTATTTGATGATTGTCAGAAACTGGACTAAAAGTTCCGAAAGATTTGATGTAATGGGTGCATCGTCACAAATGATTTTCATTGATTCACTGATTACATTACTGCTTCTTCTTTCTTCTTTTTTTTTCATATGGTTTCATATCTGTTGAGCAGCGAAATCCCTTTCATTGCCGAAATAAGACAGAGCGTCAATTTCTTTTCTTTTTTAAAATAAAAAAAAAAAGAAAGAAAAAAAAAGAAAAGAAAAGAAAACTATCTCGCGCTGTTTTCTCTGTTTATTGTATGTCTGTTGAGAGAATGACCCAATTCCTACAAGTATATATCTGTTCCTTTTTTTTCGGAACTTTTTTCTTTAGAAAGTGTCGTTGTGAATTCTGCAAGGATTGCTGCCTTGACAATTCCAAGGGACGTCACTGGTGATAAATACGCGAGTGTTTCTTCTTTTGTACGTGTAAAAGTTCTTTTTGTTTGCTTGTGTTTTTCTGTTTTGCCATTGTTGTTCTTGTTGCTGTTAGTGGTGGTGGTGTTTTTTCTGGGGTTTTTTTCCTTGTTTTTTTTTTTCGTTTTGTTTTGTTTTGCTTGTTTGTTTGTTTTCCCTGAAAACAGCAACAGCAGATAACGTATTAGGGGAATCATTGAGCGAGCGCAATGGGGAAGATTTCCTTTTCTCACCTCCTCTTTTTTTTAGGAGTGTGAAGTTTCAGTAAGATGTAACCAAGCTACACCAGTAAATATTCCACTGGATTCTACAAACAAACAACAAAAAAACCCTAACCTACCACATCGTTATTGTTGTTGTTATTTTGAAATCGCTGTAATAGCTTCGCAACTAGAGACAAAGCGGGCAAGAAAGGAAATCCTTGCTACACAACACTCCCAGTTTCTTTTCACTGATTTCTGATAGTGTTGTTCCCACGCACTTTGTCGTGTTAGCTCTCTATCCGTGTTAACAACCATGATTGCGTTCCAAACCGTTGTCATTTCTGGGCGAAGGCAAAGTTAATTACCAATCCACTTCGTCAATTGCCCCTTATATTGGCTTGTATTTCTTTTTCTCTCTCTCTCTCTCTCTCTCTCTGGCTTCGAGGTGAACATCTGTTTTCATCGTGAGTGTTGTTTGTTCTGTTTTGGTTTGGTTTGGTTTGATTTTTGCCCCCATAAAGCACTGTCGTCCACATCACTGCATTCGGTGTCTGGGCGTTTCAGGGAAAACGGAAGACAGATAAGGCACGGGTGCTGTTTATTGCGCTATTTCGGTCGTTGTTTCTCGCAAGGACTTCCGTGATGCAAAGTGCTGAGGGACCGTGCTGGCATCAAACCGCTTGCGTTCGTTTGTGTTGTGCAAGGAATGCACGTGCGCGTGCGTGGGGGGGGGGGGGGGGGGGGGGGGGGGGCAAAGGCATATCGATATTCAATCATTTCACAATGCCATTTTTTCTTCTTTTTTTTCTCATATTTTTCTTTCCTGATATGACTCCTCATTGGTAAGTTGCTTTAACCTGTTCGTTAATTTCGTTCGTTATTTTCATGTCTTCTGATCCCAATTCAGTCATATCACAATGTCTTTCTTCTATTTTGTTTTTCTACGGTGTCTCGTCATTGGTAGTTTGTTTTAGCCCGTCCGTTGTTTTTTTAATTTTCATTATCCGTTATTTTCATGTCTTCTGATCCCCATGAAGGATCCGGTGTTGTCTCAGCATCATGTGTCCTGCGAGGAAAGTCAGTCCAGCGGCACCACGCTAAGCAACGTGGGAAAATGGTATATATTTAATTAACCTGTCCGTTGTTGTTTCCAATTCGTTATTTTCAAGTCATAAACCTTCATCCATCCCGTCATGGTGATGCTGGGGTCCCTTAGTAGCATTTCCACCTGAAATTTGGTGCTTGAAATTTCCTCTTTTTCTATCACTCTTTGTTTCTGGGGCTATGTCCTTTTCTGTCTAATGTCTGTTCCTGTTTTGTTTTTTTCTTGTAAATTTTCTGCCTTGTTGGTCCACTCGCCATTGTTTTTTTTTGTTTTTTTTCTGGAAAGCTTTGAATACTTTTTTTTTGTTATGTGTGTCTCTTTCTGGACTTGATATTTAGACATTTTTATTACCTAAATAGTAATATTTTGTTGCCAAGGTGTATATATATATATATATATATATATATATATATATATATATATATACTTCTTTTTTTTTGTTCAGGGCAGCTTTTTATTTTTTTATTTCTTGTTTTCATTATTAATCATCTGCTGAAAAAGCTGACAGAATTGTCAACATCAGAGGCTTGGTTTATAAGCATGAATATGACTGTACTTCTGCTTTCTTTTTTTTCTACTTTTTTTTTTTTCCTTCCTTCTTTCTTTTTTTTCTATCAGGTTCTCTGGGATTGACTGTATTCATAGCCCCGATAGGGCCTTTGTGGGCAAAAAAGCAACAATATATTTATGATAAACGATAGTCTCCTTCTTCTTTGAACTGACATCACATGTCCTGTGCTGTGTGTGAGGCAGACTTGGGTGTAGTTTACTCTTTAGTTTCCTTTCCCTTTTCTTCTTTTACTTTTTGTTGCTGTTATTGAGGAATCATATGTTATATCACAGATTGACATAAGTTTTACATTTGGGCCAACAGCAAAGTGAGAGCTGTATTATCAATGGTTTCTCGAGTCAGTGGGAAATCATTTACAGCTTAGTCTTTTGTGAAGGACTATGATTCTCAAACTAGGAGGCAAAATTGCACTGGTTCTTAGTGCTGCAGCCTTGTGGGCTAGTTGGCGTTTGGGAACCATCCCAACGCCGACTGACCTAAAACCCTCTTGGCCGAGAGAGTGGGGATGTAACTTGGGCAAAACACTCTCCACTATAATCAAATTCTAGCCCAAATAGTCGGAACAGCAGTTGCCTTCTCTGCTGTTCTGATGGTCATAGTCGGACACGACTGACTATATTTTCAAGTCTCCTGATCCCCATGACGATTCCTGGGCTGTCTCAGCATCATCTCTCAGGCCTGTTGCCACGCTAAGCAACGTGAAGAAATGGCATTATGGAAAGGCTGGAATCGGGTCGAAGAGTCAATAGTTGACAAAAGACTTTCTTTGTACTGCTGGCGTCAACGGAAGCATTGTGTTTGACTGATCAATCACTGAAATAGGACGGTCGTGGGAGGGAGGGAGAAGGGGTGTGTGTGTGTGTGTGTGTGTGTGTGTGCGTGTGTGTGTGTGTGTGTGTTTGTGTGTATGTGTGTGTGTGTGTGTGTGTGTGTGCGCGCGCGCGCGCGCATTTTATTTTAGTCATGTATGCCAATTATGAGTTGGACAATTTTATTCGTAAATATTGTTGTTCAGTATCCTATTGTATTAACGTGTGAATGTGTGTGTGGGGAGGGAGGTTTGTTTTAGTCTATCGTCAGCTATTGGGAATTCTTATTTCACTAGTCTTAATCGCTTTTTATGACACGCATGATCATTTTATGTTGGTGTTTACAACGAGCCTGTGATTGCACGAGTTGATTTCATTGTGGATTAATAAATTGTTTCTGATTGATTGATTGATTGATTGACAGTGAGGAGGGGGCAGTAGTGTGGTGATGTATAATGTGATCGGTGGTATTATTTTTGTTTTGTCTTTTGTTTTGATTTTTTTATGCGCTCCCCCCCCCCCCCCCTCTCTCTCTCTCTCTGTCTCTCTCACTCAAAGAGTGCGTGATATCAGAAAGCGACTTAATCGCCATTTGAAACTTGCCAAAGAAAGTGGAAAGCGAGCTACAATTGTATTTGATCATCTTCTGATCGATGGCAAGACATTTGTCCTCGATGAAAATGATCAACTGAAGAAAAGAAGCTAGGGATTTGGCCGGCCCAAACACAAAGGTAATGTCACTATAAAAACCACCCTGACAGAGAATGCTCGGGTATCGAAATCTAAAGTGACACCGCTTTCTAATTCGAACCTTAAGAACACATGCACCACAATCGTTCAACCGGTTTCAGTGAGTTCTAAATCTCACGCTGATCTTGCAAGAAAAAATACAGCCAATGCAGTGCAAGAAAATGAAATTGTGTGTGAATTTCCCATACAGTCAAACTGTAAATAATTATATACATAGAGGGAGTGAAGTTGGGAAATCATACGATATCGCAGGTGAAAGAGTGAAACGAGTCTGAGGCTGAGAATGTTGGATGTACTGATTCGGTTAAATCGGCTACAGGTAATAATCAATCTTTCTCCTTTCTGCATTGGAATGTCGGTGGTCTGTTAAACAAACTTGGCGATAGAATGTTTATAAATTATATAGCTACATTTGATTGTGTTTGCCTTGTCGAAACATTTATGGATAACCTGGATTCCCCTTTGTTCCCCGACCACACGATATTTTGTCAAGCAGCAGTGAAACTGCAGGAGGTGTGGGGGAGTGGTTTGTTTGATAAAGAATGAGTTTGTACCGTATGTTACTGAACTGAAATGTGATGAAGATAATATTTTATGCTTCTTGCTTGATAAAACATTGTTTAATTTTGAAAATAACGTAATTTATGTATGTACTTACGTACCACCTGTCAGTTCACCTTATTACTCAGTTACCGGTATTGACAATGGAATATCTTGTTTGGAAAATGTATTAGCTGATGATCTTCTAATAAAAGATAATGTAGATATTTTGTTATGTGGTGACTTAAATGGCAGAACGTCAAATATTTTGCCAAATATTCAAGATCGTTTGTACTCCTCCGTTTTTCATAAAACGAATTGTGAAATGCATTATGTCAGACAATCAGAAGACTCAGTTCTCAATTCTTACGGTAAAATGTTATTGAATTTATGTGTTGCTTTTGACTTGTATATACTAAACGGCGTATGTAATGGTGACCTTCAAGGAAACTACACATACGTTTCAGATTCAGGCAACAGCGTAAATGATTATTTTTTGGCTTCTGAATGTCTATTCACCACAATACAGGATTGTTGTCGATTGTATGTAGCAGAAAGGTTTGAATCTGATCATCAACCTCTTGAATTGTACTTTTATTCGAAAAATGTGGTTTCTTGTGATCATTCATTACAAAATGGTCTTTCGTTTATAGAAAAAAATATTTGGAATCCTGAACATGCACAACAATACTGTAACAATATGCAGTCTGTATTTTGATAGATGTTGATATTGACCAAGCACTACATGTATTTAATAGTTGTATAACACAACAAGCTGACTGTATGAAAAAGAGAATCAATATCGACAAGAAAAGGTTAAATGAATGGTATGATGTAGAATGTAAAGTGTTTAGACAAAATGTCAGAAGATTATTCAGAGTGTCTAAAAAATCATCAAAGAAGGAAGATAATGTAAACTTTTGTAAAGCTAGAAGAGAATATAAACATCTATTGCAGAGAAAAAGAAATGAATATAACCAAGTTATTTTGGATAAGCTGACTTTATCTGTTGATGACCAAAGAGATTTCTGGCGAAACATGCACAACATTTCAAACAAAAAGGTTTATCAGTCGAATAACATTAACGTCCATGATTGGTTTGTTCACTTTAAGAATGTTCTTGAAAACGAATCTGGTGAATGTGAAACTTGATGTTTAAATAATGATACAACTGATGTCAATGATTATGACAATGAAGAAGAAAATAACTATGTTTTAAATAAACCTATTTCAAAAGAAGAAGGGTTAATTTCAATTAAGAATTTAAAGTGTGGTAAGGCAGCAGGTCCTGATGGCATTATTGGCGAATTGTTTGTTAATGCTAAAGACGATGTAATTGACTTTCTTGTTAGATATTTCAACAAATTATTTGACGCAGGCAAGTATCCTGAAAACTGGAAAGAATCTATCACTCTCCCCTTGTTTAAGACAGGTAACACAAATGAACCTAATAATTATAGAGGTATTTCCTTGTCAGACGTTAGTAGTAAATTGTTTAGCTATGCCATAAACGCAAGACTGCAAGAATGGGTTAATATGAATATCACAGGGGAATACCAGGCTGGCTTTAAAAAGAATTATTCGACAGTTGAACACATGTTCACCTTACTTGCATTCATTCAAAAACAATTTGCTTTTGATAGAAAATTACACGCAGCATTCATTGATTTTGAAAAAGCATATCAAGAAAACTTCTGTGGCCTGGTTTGTTAAAAAATGGTATCAAAGGTAAACTATTTCGATGTGTTAAAAGTATGTATGACACTGTGAAAGCTAAAGTTCGATGCGGCACCCAGTTTACTGGATATATTAGTTGTACGAATGGTGTAAAACAGGGAGATGTTTGTAGTCCCATTCTCTTTACATTATTTATAAATGAACTTGGTTTAGAGATAATTGATAATGGCAGAAATGGTGCAAATTTTAGTCTAGAGATGATTGAATTGTTTATTCTTATGTTTGCAGACGATATAATTTGGTTATCAGAAACTGTGATTGGTTTTGCAGACGCAGTTAAATAACCTTTGTAAAGCTGCAACCCAGTTACAGCGAAAAGTTAACATGGATAAAAGTAGTATTATAGTGTTTAGAAAAGGTGGATTTCTAGCTGCTTCGGAGAAATGGTTCTATGATAAATCTGAGATGTCTGTTGTTAATTCTTACCGATATATGGGGATATTATTTTCTACGAAATTAAGTTTTAGTCATGCATGTAATGATTTAGCACGTAAAGGAAAACGGGCTGCATTCAGCATTTTGTGTAAGTTGTACAACCTTAACAATAACTCAATAAAATTACTTTTGAAGCTATTTGATGCGCAGATCCAACCTATCCTAATGTATGGCGCAGAAATATGGGGTCTGGAAAATGCCGCATCAGTGGTAGAGAGTGTTCACTTGTTTGTATTAAAAAATATCTCGGTGTGAGTGCGAGAACACCAAATGATTTAGTTTATGGTGATCTAGATAGATTCCCTTTGATTGTGAATTCTTCTATTTGTTGCATTAGATACTGGTTAAAGTTGACAAGAATGGACGAACAGAGATTACCTTTTAAGGCATATAACATGTTGTTGAGTTTAGCAAACAAAGGAAGAAACAATTGGGTTTCAAAGGTTCGTGATACATTGTATACTTATGGTTTCATGTATGTATGGGAGAACCAAAGTGTGGGCTGTATAAGTTCTTTTTTGAAAATATTGAAACAAAGACTTGTCGACTGTAGATGGCAGAATTGGAATTTCCATGTTAACAATAGTGATAGGTTTTTGGAATATAGAAAATTTAAGTCATCTCACGAGTTAGAGCCTTACTTGATAATGGATATCAATTGATTTATTAGATACGCTCTCACAAGATTTCGTTTTGGTACTTCTGCCCTAGCTGTGCATCGTCTTCGTTATCAGAAATATACTGTAAATACAATGAAATGTCCAATGTGCATGAATGCAACTGACGATGAAGTCCATTTCGTATTTGGTTGTCCTGCTTTTGAGGATATGAGACACCAGTTCATACATCCTAAATATTATAGAAATCCTTCTGATTTTCGACTTAATCATCTTTTGGCTGCTAGAAATGAACACACAATTCGAAATTTTGCTAACTACTTATACAAAGCATTCAAAATAACAGAAATTGCTGTATCTTGAATACATATATGTATGTTTATGTGCGCATGTGCATGCATTTGTGTACCAATGGTTGTGATTATTTCAGTGAATATGGGTTCCTGTATACAGGTACTCGAGTTTAGGTGTATACTTATATGTATGTGGGCATAGATATATATGTATGTATGTATAGTGTGTGTGTGTGTGTGTGTGTGTGTGTGTGTGTGTGTGTGTGTGTGTGTGTGTGTGTGTGTGTGTGTGTGTATCTCGGTTGTTGTTTTCTTTGTCTTTTTGTTGTTGTCATTGTTGTTGTTTTTTAAATTTCCTCAAAACTCGAGTGTGTGTGCATATGGGAGATAAGATTTGCATATATTTACATTTTGCGATTTCTTTTTGTTGCAAAATATGGTGTACTTATTATAGTTCACAACCCCTTCAAATGGGGCTTTGGCCTTACTGAATAAAATTCTGATTCTGATTCTGATTCTCTCTCTTGTTTATTGAGAGCACAATATGTGACTGAAGTTCGCACAAGATCCGAATAAATAACGGCGCATACTTCTTGATTAAAGACCGTGAATGAATGACTGATATTTGTATTTGAACGATGTATGATTGCTCGTTGCATTAATCGCAGTTGCATGTTTAGATCGACCAGTCCTATCTACTAATAGGTTTGATAGTTTGCATTTATTGCAGTTGCAAATTAAGATCGACCTGTCCTATCTACTAACAGGTTTGATAGTTTGCATTTATTGCAGTTGCAATTCAGATCGACCAGTCCTATTTACTAACAGGTTTGATAGTTTGCATTTATCGCAGTTGCTGGTCCTGGTTCTGCTCGTCAGGAACACTTTGCAACGAGTCTTGTACATTTCTTTATTTCACCATTGTAACAAATAACGGGGCTAATCTACCTTCTCTAGAAGACATATATTATAAGCGGCTACTCAAAAAAGCAAACTCAATCAGCCAGGACGAATCACATCCAGCTTTTGGGATTTTCGAGATGCTCCCCTCTGGTCGATGGTACAGAAGTATAAGGACGAAAACCAATCGTTTCGCTAATAGCTTTTCCCCCAAAGCAGTCAATGCCCTGTCCCTCGAACAAATTCAGTATGATAAATAGAACTGTGCAATCAACAACCATCTACCTGAAGATCTAGTCATCAGCCCAATCCACATGTAATATGCGACTTCTGCCCTAATTTGTACTGTATCTGTGTTTGTGTATGATTTTCGATTTATGTTCGTACCTTGTTATGTACTATCCCCCGCCCCCCCCGTCCCCCGCACCCCTCCCCCCCAAATATTCCATGTGACCCCGGTACACTTGGAAATAGACATATTCTATTCTATATATTCTGTTCTAAATACGGAGCGATGGTCGAATTGTCAAAGCCATGGGTTCATGCCCGGGCTTCTCAAGTTCGATCCCCGTCACACCTGGTGGAGATTTTTCCCATCTCCCAGGTCAACGTATGTGCAAACCTGCTTGTGCCTGAATCACCTGCTTCTGTATACACACGCAAAAGATCAAAATTAAT
>NC_134898.1:20151011-20186011 GCF_041734735.1 Babylonia areolata
GGAGGGTGTGGTGGTGGTGGTGGTGTGGAGAGAGAGAGAGAGAGAGAGAGAGAGAGAGAGAGAGACAGACAGACAGACAGACACACAGACACACAGACAGACACACAGAGAGAAAAGACAGGGAGAGAGAAAGAGAAATAGATAGAACAAAGAGACGAAAAGAGACAGACAGCCAGAGGGATACAAAGAGAACTCAAAACTCAGAACTCAACCCGTTTTTTATTCAATAGAGAACTCAGAACTGAAACCGTTTATTATTCAAGAATTAATTATTTTAGGCATGGCCCTTTTTTTCCAATCTGCCCTTGCTAATCTACATCAGTTACAATAGCATACATACATATATATATATATATATATATATATATATATATACAAGAGAGAGAGAGAGAGAGAGAGAGAGAGAGAGAGAGAGAGAGAGATAATGGAAAGGGGAGAAAGAGAGAAGAAAAACAAAACAAAAAAAGTCCTACAGAAAGATATGATAAAGAACACACACGCACACGCGCGCGCACACACACACACGCGCACACACACGCACACACACACACACACACACACACACACACACACACACACAGATGGATAACAGAGAGAGAGAGAGAGACTAAAGTGTCCTGGTCAGAATGTATGTCAGTGTCTTAAGAAGAAGAAGAAGAAGAAACAGAGAGAAAACAAAAGAGACAGAGAGACAAAGACAAAGCGGTCACGTTTAAATGCCCATACATTTCCCTTCTCTCTCTCCCCTCACTCCCTCCCTCCCCCCCCCCCCCCCACGCCCCCTCCCCCCCCCCCCCCAGTCCAAAAAAACAAAACAAAAACAAAACAAAAAAACAGCGATCTTCGACATTTGTTGCGCTCAAACCGTGGCTCGACGACCCGGTTTCGTGAATTTCGCAAGCGTTTTTCTGTTCTTTTTTTTTCCCCAACACAAAAGACAAAATTGCACTCACAAAATCCTTCCAAGAGAAAATTCGCAACTGCTGTATTAATGAGATTCGTTTGCATAAACAAGCAAAGCTGCGACATTCTGAAAATCAAGACATTCTTTTTTTTGTTAACGTGGAGAGTGGTGTGTGTGTGTGTGTGTGTGTGTGTGGGGGGGGGGGGGGGGGGGGTGTTGAATGGGGGGAGTGAAGAGGTGCGGAAAAAACAACAGCCCCAAAACAGATTTAATCATAGGAATGTTTGGATTAATTTAAAACGCAATTATTAAAAATATTGGTGAGTGTGTGATGAAAGTCTCAGTGTGTGTGTGTGTGTGTGTGTGTGTGTGTGTGTGTGTGTGTGTGTGTGTGTGTGTGTGTGTGTGCGTGTTTGTGCGCGCGCGCGCGTCTGTATGATTGTATGTATGGGTTGGTGGGAAAAGGCAGGATGTGGAGGAGGTGTGTGCTACGAAGACGCTTGGAGATTTTCAACAGATCAGATAATTATCATGCTGAGAGGAACGGCGAAAACTGAATTCATATCAAAAATGAGTTGGGGTTGTTTTGTTGGTTTTTTGGGGGGGAGGGGCGGGGAGTTCTTTGTTTCATCTGATGAAATTATATTTTGATTTGGTCTGTTCTATTTTGTTTTTTTATGCTTCCTGATTGTGTTCGGTTGTGTTGCTGTATCTAATCCTTTTTATGGTTATGTTTTCCACCACCCCAAAAATAGGTTTCATTTTGTTTTGTTATATGTATCGAATGCTGTAGCCTAACATTTATCTTACCGTAGTTCTTACTTTGTTCTTTTATTCCGTTTCTTTTTTTTATTTCTTTTTTTTTTAATTACCTATTTTAATGTTTGACACATCTGATCGCTCAGCCTCAAAAACTTTCTTTATCTGTCTTTGTCCGTCTGTCTGTCTGTCTCAGTCTCTCTGTCTCTGTGGATATGTGTCTATATTTCAATGGATGTTGACAACGTACAATTGATATTCACAAACTTACCTGTTTGACGTGAAAGAAATGGATAGAGATGGATAGTTTAATCTATTTGAAGCGGTGGCCTAACATTAATGCACCTGGTTGGAAGTGAGTGTACACGAAATCGAGTCCAATATATCTCGGACCCGGGATTTTTTGTTTGTTTGTTTGTTTGTTTTTTTGTTATATAATTTCCCCATCCACTCGACCTCGACTGGCGGTCTCCCTCTCTCTCTCCCTCTGCCTCCCCCCCCCTCTCTCCTTCTCTCCCTCTCCCCTCTCTCTCTCTCCCACTCCCTCTCCATCTCTCTCTCTCCCTTTCTCCCCCTCTCTCACTCTCCCCCATCTCTCTCCCTCTCCCTCTCTCTCAAGAAGACGGTGCTTTCACTGTCTGTCTGTCTGCCAGTTTGTCTCTCTCTCTTTCTCTGTCTCTGTCTGTCTCTCTCTGTCTATGTATGTCTGTCTTACTCTCTCTCTCTCTTGTTTTCTTTCTCTTTCTGAATGCATTTTGTCTCCTTTCTTCCTGCTTTAAATCGGTCTTTCTCTCAAGTTCATAACTGTACCTTGCACCAGCCCTGATCAATATCTTTATCATCGATCAGAAACACGATGGGCACTGCTCTGTTTTCTATTGCGGATCATTATATTGATGTCCCCTTCTTCTTCTTTTTTTCTGCCATCCATGTCCTTGATTCCTGTACTAATTTATCTCCATTTACTATCTAGACAGCGTCGTTCATTCAACCAATAATGATATGTGTGTATCTCTTATCATAATTTCTTTTCTGCAATGATTTGATCGGTCTTCTTTTTCAATCAGACTAGGTCTGCTTTGTTTGTTTGGTTTTTTGTTTTTGTTTTTTCTTTTCATATTCTTCTCTATATGTTAAAGATGTCATCGAAAGCATAAATTTCAGACCCCAGTTTGCTCTGTTGCTATTGTAGCGCTGCAACTCCCACGCTGGAACAAGATTCTTATTGTGTGTTGACACGTGGGCGGGGGGCGGGGGGTCGGGGAGAGGGAGGAGACGTGAGGGAGGAGAAGAGAGGGGGAAGGATTGAAGGTATGTGGGGGTGGGCGATTTTTATTATTATTATTATTTTGTTGTTGTTGTTGTTTTGTTTCTTTGTTTCTTTGTTTTTAGTGGGTTTTTGTTGTTGTTGTTTTGGGTTTTTTTTAGAGTGGTAGCAATTCGTTAAGTCTCGTTACATTTAAACAATAGCAAAAACAACGATGGTGATAACGATTAACAAATAGTACAGAGTAGTAACTCTCTCCATACACAATGTACACAACTTCAAGTCAATGCTGCTCACGCTACCAATTCAGCTAGCACGCAGTTAAATAAAAGGTATGCATTGGAACAAACACAGACACTTCCTCAAAAAAGAAAGCGCCGGGCTTATCCTTATACCGATCATTTGACATGTGCACACAGCAGCAATGGCAGACGAAATTAGCTTTTATTCAAGACTGGCATAGCCTCTTTAATACCTGAACAAGCCACACAGAACACATGGACAATACAGAACAAACACATGGTTGCCTCGGTGGGTTTTTTTTTAACTTGAAATTAATAAACGATAGTGATAACGACAACGATGGTGATGATAATTATAATAACCCACCATATCAGCATCGAATATTGTTTGTTTTGTTACCATCACCGTCAAAACAAACTAGTGATTCTATCATCCAGAGTACCAATTTCTTCTTCTGCTGCTGCTGCTGCTAAAGATTCACGTTGACCACGATGGAGAGTGTTATTATCATCATTATTATACCGTGCGTCTCTTCCTTAGAGATAAAGCTCGGGCCTGTACGTAATTCTGGGAAGGGAAGCTTAAGAAATAGAGGAGAAACTACACAAGAATGTACTAGAATCTGGCCCGCGCACAATTAGGAAAAACAAACTAACAACCCCCACCAAAAAAACAAAACAAAAAAAACACACCAAAAAACAAAAACAACAAAACAAAACAAACAAACAAACAAAAAAGAAACCCCCCCCCCCAAAAAAAAACACACACACACACAAAACAAAAAACAAAAACACACAAAAAACACAAAAACAAAACAAAACAAAAACAAAACAACAACAACACAACAACACTATATTGACGTGTCTGATTCACGGATGGTTTGTTTTATTTTTCTTTACTTTATTCTATTTTTTTCTATTCTATTCTATTTCATTTTTGTCGATCAAGAAGGAAAGAGGGGGGAAGAGGAAAGAATACTTCCAGCACAAAACACACACGCCCTATATCAGTGTCACAGTTCAATTATTGAAAAACATGCAGCGCAATCTAAACACACGTTACGTAATTGAGCCTGAACCAACACACACACACACACACACACACATCGCTCCACCCACCACCCCCCACCCCCACCCCCACCCATACACACACACCCACACACACACACACACACACACACACACACACACCGCCCCACCGATCACATCCACACCCACACCCACCTACACACATCCACCCACCCACCCACACACACACACACACACACACACTCTGGAGGAAAGGGATCGGATGTTACGAAATCTATAATTTGTTGAAGTCTACAGGCTTGTTCGCTTATGTGTGGGCGAGTGGGAGAGTAGGGTGTGGGAGAGAGGGGCAGCAAGGGGTAAGAGTTGGGGTTGGTGATCGAGACAGATCGCAGCTGTTGCATAATCACATAAAGTCGACTGGAACTTTGGGCCCTACAGGGCATTCGGTGACGCAGGTGGTGTGTAGGGGTGGTGGTGAGGGGGCTGAGGGGGTTGGGGGGTGGGGGTGGGGGGGCAGCGGGGCCGTGCGTGGGGTGGGGGGGGGGGGGGAGGGAAGGGGTTAGAGAGCTAGAGAAAGTGAAAACAAACAGGATAACGGGAATGGTCGCGTGTATATGTCGGCCATTAGCTGTTCTGATTTATTTTGATTTGTTTTGTTTTTTTCCTTCTATTTCTTTTCCTGTGTTCTTATTTTAATCGATTGTAGAAAGGTTTCTTTTAAAGATAATAATAAAATTAGGACACTCACCACCACCACCACCACCACCACCATCATCATCATCATTTCTACTGCTACTACTACTGCTGCTGCTAGGACTACTACTACTACTACTACTACTACTACTACTACTTCCACTATCAGTCTAAACAATCATCGTCATTGAACGTCCCTGAAATTTCATAGTAACAGAAATATACTGAAATATAGAAAAATATAAACACACACACACACACACACACACACACACACACACACACACACACACACACACGCACACACACACTCACACGCACACACACACTCACACGCACACACATACACACAAGCAAACACGCACACACAAACAAACACACACGCACCCTCCTTCCTCTGTCTGTCTTTCTTTCTTTCTTTCCCGTTTCCACTGCTTCACGACCTATTTATTTTACCTCTTCTTTGCGCATTCCCTCCCGCCCCCCCTCGCTGAACATGTCCTAGGATTCTGAACAATCACACATTGGAAAGAAGACCCCCATTCGCTATGGAAAGCGAAACACACACACACACACACACACACACACACACACACACACACACACACACACACACACACACACACACACACACACACACACACAAAACAAAAACAAAAAAAAAACAACCTGAGAAGACAAGACAAGAACATAAATAAGAAAAAAGAAAGTCATAACAGAAGAAAATATAGCAGCAGCAGCAGCAGCAGCAGCAGTAGTAGTAGTAGTAGTAGTAGAATTAGTAAAATTAGAAGACGAAACAGAAACAGAACGAGAAGGAGAAGAAGCAGAAGGATGAGCACATAAAGGAAGAAAGAAAGAATTAAAGAAGGAGGTCGCAAGAAAGAAAGAGCGAATGCATGGATTAATGAATGAATGAACGAACGAACGAATGCATGAATGAATGAACATATGCATGAATGAATGAATGAATGAATGGACAAACGAACAAACGAATGAATGAATGAACGAATTAAAGAAAGATGTCCCTTTACAAAGAAATACACGCAAAAAGAGAACAGAAAAACTGACAAAGAAATAGAACAGATAAAGACATGACTAGAAAGAAGGGGAGAAAGGACAAAGAAAAGAAAGAAAGAAAGGTAAATGGATATGAAATATGGTGTCCCACAAGGGTCCGTCCTAGGTCCTGTTCTTTTCGTGCTGTATGCGGCTCCTGTGTCGGATGTCATCAGTCATCATGCGATGTCGCATGAGAGCTTTGCTGATGACACACAACTTTATCAGTCGGCTTCCATAGCTGAATTTGATGCACTGGTGACTCAAACACAGGAGTGCATTGCTGGCCTAAAGGACTGGATGACTCTCAACAAGCTGCAATTAAATGATGATAAGACTGAATTGATGATAACCTGTCCAAAGAAGTTTCGTCAACATCCTTCCTTTCCTGACTCTGTTCTGATCAATAGCACACCTGTTTCACTTTCTCCCTCTGTTCGCAGTCTTGGTGTAATCCTGGACCAGTCTCTTTCCTTCCAACAGCACATTTCGAATATCTGTAAAGTTGCCTATTTGGAACTGCGTAGAATCAGCTCTATCCGCCACTATCTCTCAACCGATGCAACCAAGACACTTGTATGCTCTCTGGTTCTCTCAAGATTGGATTACTGCAACTCTCTTTTGGCCGGCCTTCCCAAATACCTGTTAGACAGACTCCAACGAATTCAGAATAACGCTGCCAGACTCATTTGCAGAGCTTCTAAATTTGACCATGTTTCTCCTCTCCTTCAGTCTCTCCACTGGTTGCCTGTTTCTGATCGAATAGACTATAAGCTATCCACTCTGACCTTTTCTGCAGTCAACGGATCTGGCCCCAAGTATCTTTCTGAACTCATCCATATCTATACCCCGTCTCGCCAGCTCCGTTCTTCCTCTGATACTCGACTTCTCAGGATACCTCACGTCAGAAGTAAGACCTATGGACACAGATCGTTTTCTTTTCAATCGCCAAAGACGTGGAACAAGCTCCCTGATAACCTCCGTCACTCTGATTCCCTCGCATCTTTTAAATCTCGTCTCAAAACTCACCTTTTCCCTCAGCAATAAGTTCAATTGTGGCAGGTCCACAACTACATGCATGTATATGAATGTGTATTGTGTGTGCGTGTGTTTATGTAAGTTTGTGCCTGCCTATGTGTGCGTATTTGTTAGGGTAGCTGTTAGATACACATGTATGTTAAAATGTATGTATGCAGTGTGTGTGTGTGTGTGCGTGCGTGCGTGTGTGTGTGCGCGTACGTGCGTGCGTGCGCGTGTGTGTGTGTGTGTGGTCACATTTTGGTGTGTGTATGTAACATAGATATAATGTTTTATGTTATCAAAAGCGTTTTTGTAAAGCACCTAGAGCAGATTTCTGGATAGTGTGCTATATAAGTATCCATTATTATTATTATTATTATTATTATTTCAACAAATGACCATACGCAAAGAAGGATGAAATACGAAAGCCCCAGAAAAAGACAAGAACAAATAGCAGAAAGAAAGAAAGGTGAAATGATGTTCCAGCAAACAAACAAACATGCACAAAAAGGGTGAAAAACGAAACCCCAAAATAAAAGAGAAGAAATGAAAGAAATCAGAAACAAGGGAACATAAGCGGCAGACAGAAAGAAAGAAAGAGAGAAATACGTTTGCACACATACAAAAGCAAGATAAAAAAGGTGGGGTGGGGAGGGGGTGGGGGGGGGGGGGTGGGGGCGGGGGTCGGGAGAAGAAAAACACAAAAAATACACGGTGAACTTGGAAGCTACAGCAACAACATTGAAAAAAAGAAATCACACAACAAAACCAAACAAAACAACAAAGAATCAAATAAAGACAGAAATAAGGAAGAAGAGAATGAGAGAGACAGAGAGATAGAGAGAAAAGGGGATACTGTACATGTGGTCTACTGCGAAGATGGAAAGGTCAACAGCGCCAATACAACAAGATCTACGGGTCGCCAAATGTCATATCCTTTCCCCCCCATACCCTCCCCTCCCCCTTCCCCACCCGCTCCAAGGCCCACTCTACCCACCGCACCCATGCCCCACAACCGCCTTCCCCATACGCCCCACTCACCATCACCCTCCATACAAGATACTGAAGGGGAAATGCTAAGCTCATAACACGTCAACATCCAATTGTAATCCTAAAAGGCTTCTTCCGGAAGATAGAGGCCATTTCGTTGCTTCTGGCGAGCGGAAATTAAGAAAAAAAAAAAAAACAAAAAAAAAGCAAAGCCAGCAAGAAAGAAAGGGTTGCCACAAACAAACAAATGAGCTATAACATCCCCCAGAATGAAGAAGCAGAATGAAGGTTTCAGGTGCGGATACACGCGTCCAGTTTCAATTGTCGTACGGAGGCCGTCGAAACGTATTGTGAGAGTCCGACATAGAATATCCGATAGAAACATGCAAACTGCCATGTACTCGCATTACTGCTTAATTGAATGAGTTATTGATAAATTTTGGAGCGAATCAGACGGAATTTTTGTTTTCAGTAGCAATAAAGATAACAAGTGTCGTCAAAACGTGGAGCAAAAGAATTCAGCGTATCCTTTTCTGTTCGTTTTTCTCAGCTCAAGCTTACTCTTCTGGTGTATCATGGAGCATTTCTCGGGAATTAGTACAGCAATGAACACGTTTCTTGTATCTGTATTTTGTTGTTGCTTTAATATTTTCAAATGTTGATATTTTGGGCTTACTTTCATTCCTAAACTCGTTATGTCCATGATAAACGTTTCGTTAGATCCTTTGTTCCAGTCGCAGACGGGTGGTTTCGACGTAATTGTTTTGAGAATGAAGCATCAATTATGTATCCTAGAAATGTGTGTCGATATTTGTGGGATCAGAGAAGCCTGCCTCTGAAAACCCTTTGTAGTTCACCACTGAAAGCAAACTCACCAGAGCAGGACAGAGCGTGTTGCATTCAGATCTCTGTAAGTATCTCTGTCTCTGACTGTATGTCTGTTTGTCTGTCTGACAGTCTGTCTGTCTCTCTTCTGTGTGTTTCTCTATCTGTGTATTTGTCTGTTTGTCTCTGTCTCTCTGCCTCTGTCTCTCTCTGTATCTCCCTCACTCTTTCTTTCTTTGTTCTTTCTGTCTGTTTCTATATATCTGTCTTTCTCTCTCTCTCTCTGTTTCCCTTACTCTCTCTTTCTTCGTTCTCTCTTTCTGCCTGTCTATATCTGTCTCTTTCATGTGATTTTCAGATTTTCAGATTCCATCTCTCTCTCTCTCTCTCTCTCTCTCTCTCTCTCTCTCTCTCTCTCTCTCCATAACAAAACAAAGTCCGGATCACTTTCAGCAAGGGCCTTCAACCTTGTAATCATTTCTGTCAACGATGAATTAACTTCCCGTGGAAATGCTATCGACCACTCCACTCACGCAAAAATTACAAGTGCTCTGACGGTCTAATTGAACAGTGGCAGTTTTCGTATCATTACTTCAACCCACGTTAGCGCTAGTTAGCTGGGTGTCGCGGTAGCTTTGCGGCATGTGGATTTTTGTCGTTTTTGTTGTTGTTGTTGTTGTTTGCGGGTATGTCTTAGGTTGGTTTGTCGCTCCTAGGTGTTATATTTTTAAGTAACAACAACAACAACAACAACAATAATAATAATAATAATAATAATAGTATCTATATAGCGCTGAATCCTGTGCAGAGACAAATCAAACCGCTTTCGCAGCAGTCATTCACACGCATGCATAACTCTAAAACTGAAGACAAGGAAGGCAGGGAAGGGAGGCTGAATTTATATTTTTTATGTGCTGAATTTGATTCTCTCTCTCTCTCTCTCTCTCTCTCTCTCTCTCTCTCTCTCTCGATGTACCTCTCTTTGTATATATCTCTCTTTCTTTCCCTCTTTGCCTCTTTTGTTTTTTTCATATTCTGTCGTTTTGCCTGTCTGTCTGTCTGTCTGTCTGTCTGTCTGTCTGTCTGTCTGTCTGTCTCTCTCTCTCTCTCTCTCTCTCTCTCTCTCTCTCTCTCGTAGCGCGCCTTGACTTTCTCTCTCTCTCTTTCTTGCTCTTCTCTCTCTCTGTATTTCCCTCACTCTCCATCCCCCATCTCTCTCTCTCTCTCTTTCTTTCACACTCTAGACGTACATCTCTTTGTAGCTATCTCTCTTTCTTTCTTTCTTTCTCTGCCTCTGTTTATTTATTTATTTTGTTGTTGTTGTTGTTGTTGTTGTTGTTGTTTGTTTGTTTCTTTGTTTGTTTGTTGTTGTTGGGTTTTTTTTGGGTTTTTTTATATTTTTTTTTACACATAGTCTGTCTTTCTGCTAGTCTGTCTCTCTCTTAGCGCTCCTTGACTCTCTCTCTCTCTCTCTCTCTCTCTCTCTTCCTCTGTCTCCGTCTCTCATCACTTCATCGCTTCACTTCTTTCATATAAAGCAATACTGTCATACTCTCCACACCCCCCCCTCCTCCTCCTAACACTTCCATCAAAGCTAAAGCCACGGCCACAAAACCAATACTGGGCTCAATCTCCCCCCAAAAAGGGTTCATCTCCCTGTTCTATCCATCCACCCCTCCCCCTCACACTCCCAACACACCAAAGCACCAGAGAGCGTGAGAGAAGGCTACAAGATTCCTATCATCTGAAATCGAATCCCCAAGCTGAGCTCAAATGCAGTCTTTCATGGCTAGTGCTAGTCATCTGTCTGAAATTGTCCTCTTTTTTTTCTTTTTTTTTTTTTTTTTTTTGCTGTTAAGTTAGAAAACAATAAAGGTGCTATCGGTGGATACTGGTCCCTTGTTTAATATCCCAGTGGGTTTTTTTTTTTTTGTTTTTTTGTGTGTGTGTGTGTGTTTGTGTCCCCCAAAACTTTAATTATCATCCATCGCCTCCTTCATGAAAAGTTGAACATTTCGATTATGATCTTGAAAGTTATATAGTCCAATCATTTTTTTTTACATTTTTTTTTTTTTTAACTCTTCAGTGCCGGGGGAAAAAACAGTAGACTGTGGTGTTCCAAGTCAAAAAACAAACAAACAAACAAACAACAACAATACAACAATAACAACAACAACAACAACAAAACAGTATCCAAAACAGTAAGCCAAAAACTGAGAAAAAATTAGTGTGGAGATATACTGCTGTCGATAAAATGTGTGAATTTTCAACATTCCGGAGTTATTGCCTTTCTTTTGATGACGTCATCAGTGACGTCACTATGTACTTACCTCATACGTTCTATGGTTTGTCAAAAAGTTTTAATCATATATCTTATTCAGTTTCTTATCCCTTCGGACGTGTATTTGATCCAGTCCAATTTTTCCAACGATAAAAAAAATGTATTATTTGAAAAACATATAGTTTAATTTTCCCCCACAACATACTTAATGCATTAAAGATTTTATTCCATTCTATATTTCATTCAGTCAAATATTGTCGAAAATTATAGTCAGTACAGTTCACTTCGTTTGATATCCAATCAAATTTCCCCAAAGGCCAATTCGATCTCATGAAATTATTCATAGATTTTCCCCCCACAAAAAAAACCCAAAACAGCAACGCACAATATATTCATTTGCTATAGAAATTGCAGGGCACATAGTGCCGTTGCATTACCTTATTTTTCCCCCCTGATAATTCGTTTCCGGTTCAAAGTGAAAACTACGGGTATTTCTTACTTTTCTACATCTTCTCTGGAAAAAAAAAGAAAGAAAGAAAAAAGAAAAGAAAAAAAATCGCCAAGGTATTTTTGACATAACCAACAAAAATCATTCTCAAAGCACAAGTTTGAAGCATCGCAAAGATAACATATCCCCTAATGGTTATGAAGAAAACATGAATGGAAGGTTTACGATGGTACGTCTGAACCAAATGCTGGCCAAATCCGTGGGCTTTGCAGACTATTGTGTCCACTTGATTCCACAGTGCCCAACGCTTTGGTCTGATTCCTTGTCTGTGTGGGAAAGGATGGGGATGGAAGGAAGGGGGGGTGGAGGGGATAGGTGGGGAAGTTGTTATATCTTTTTTATTTATATATCGATTTGTCTGTGGTCTGACACAGTCGAGTTTCTGTGTGTGTGTGTGTGTGTGTGTGTGTGTGTGTGTGTGTGTGTGTGTGTGTGTGTGTGCGTGCGTGCGTGCGTGTATGTGTGTGTTTGCCTCTACGTGTGTGTGTGTTTCCTTCTGCCTCTTTCTGTCTGTTCATGTCTCTGCCTGTCTGATCTGTCTGTCAGCCCCTGTCTCTGTCTCTCTGTCCCTTTGTCTCTGTCTGTCTGCCTCTCTCTCTCTTTCTCCCTCTCTCTCTTTCTCGTTCCTTCTCCCCGTCTCTTTCTCTTTCCCTGCCAGTGTCTGTCTGACTGTCCGTCTGTCCGTCTATCTGTCGTCTGTCTCTCTCCCTCTCAATGTACATCTCTCTCTCTTCCTCTCTGTTTCTGCCTGTGTGTGTGTGTGTGTGTGTCTCTCCTTGTCTGTCTGTCTGTCTGTCTCTCTCTGTCAAAATATTCATCTGTTTATCTATATCTATCTAACACATCTTCCTCCTTTCCTCCCTGGGGTTTTTTGGGTTTTTTTCAGTCCGCACCATCCAATCCACCCACCCTCCCCTCACCCACGCCACGCACGCAACTAACCCTCAACGTTTCCCCCCCCCCCCCGTCGCCAACCCCCTCTAACCCTCTCTCCCTACACCCCTCCACAACAACACCCCCACCTCACCCCAACCCCTGCCCGAGCATAACAACCAATTCTTCTACTCCCTTTGTTGTAGTTAAGGCCTTTGTCTCTCTTTGTCCTAGCACTTTTCGACCGTCATACTTCTGAATGGCGAGCGATCAGACGGTAGTGGCCCGGCCCCTTTCTTTATACTACTCTTACGCCTTTCCCGTTTCTGTCGGCTTAAGTTTCATGCTTCATTCCCTTCAGACGCATCAGTCCATTAGATTTCGGGTCTCTGACAGACTGAAAGTAGGGGGATGGAGTACGTTGGGGTTGGGGGTTAGGGGGAGTGGGAGAGGGAGGGGAAGTAGTTACGGGCTCAAGCTGAAAAACCGGATTCTGCTTTGTCTTTTTTTTTTTTTTTTTTTTTGTCTTTTTCTTTTTTTTTCTTTTTTTTTTTTTTAAAAGGCCGGGCCTTTGATTTCCTTGTGGCATCCTGCGAAGTATCCCCCGTGTGGGGTCAATTTGTAATGTTGGGAAAACCCATGCGGCTTTTTGTTGTTGTTTTGTTGTTGTTGTTGTTGTTGTTTTAAAGGGAAAACCCATAGCCAGTCCAGAAACCATTACGTCTTTTTGTCGGTTATCGGGCTAATCTTGTAACTTATCTTTGCTTGTTTTGAGGATGATAATGATGATGATGATAGGAAAAACAAATAAAACTGCACGCAGGAATATATATATATATTTTTTTTAATGGGTGACGCTGAAGTGTAGTAACACGCTCTCCCTGGGGGGGGCAGCCCGAATTTCACACAAGAGAAATAAGTTGTAATAAAAAGACATACAAATATCATCATCATCATCATCATCATCATCGTAACCATCATCATTGTTAATATTATCGTTGTTAGGACTGGTCTTGTGTCATATGATACTTCGGAGGTTTTAGGGTGGTGTTGACTATAAAAAATTGTTAGTGTTGTTGTTTGTTTGTTTGTTGTTGTTTTTTCTTGTTTTGTTTTCTGTGCTTTACTTTACGTGCTTGTTTCTTTTGTTGTGTGTTTTTGTCGTTGTATTTGTTTCGAATACCACTGCCAACCACGTTTGAACATTGATAAAGCAAAACAGGTTGCTTTTTATGGAAATACTGGTATTTCCGTCATGAAGAACCTAAACAAAAAGAAGGAACATACATTACGTCATGTTTGTAGCGAGCTGAGAAACGCTTGCTTGCCTGTTTCACTTGTGGCTTGCGTGGTAAAAGTTTTATCAGCAAAAACCAAACACATTCTGAGCAAAAAAGCCACAGGTAATTCTGGCGTTACTCTTTTGCAATAATATAAGCTTCCAGAAGAAAATGCCCTTCAAAATGTTCCATTTGAATTTATCAGAATACCCCTCTCTTTCACAACGAGGGGGGCTGGGTTGTAAAGGGAAAACCAGAATTTATCATTTTCATGTGGTCCACTATCTGAGCATTGATTTATCAATTGTCGTTTAATTTGGGAGTGAAGGAGACAAACACACAGACTGACAGACACGCCCAAACAGGAACAGACAAACAGAGATTAAGAGAAAAAGAGGGGAAAAAAAGGGAGCGATGCAGACTGCAAGAAGAAGAAGAAGAAGAAGAAGAAGAAGAGAGAGAGAGAGAGAGAGAGAGAGAGAGAGAGAGAGGCATGGTTATATGTATATGCGTGTGTGCGTTTGTGTATGTATAAATCTCTCTCTCTCTCTCTCTCTCTCTCTCTCTCTCTCTCTCTCTCTCTCTCTCTCTCTCTCTCTCTCTCTCTCTCTCTCTCTCTCTAAATCTGTGTGTGTGTGTGTGTGTGTGTGTGTGTGTGTGTGTGTGTGTGTGTGTGTGTGTGTGTGTGTGTGTGTAGAAACAGACTGATACGCATACATTCATGCTTAATTAAAAACATACATACAGCATATATATATATATATATATATATATACACCAATCCATCCATACATACATGCATACATACAGGCAGGCAGACAACCAAGCAGACACACAGACAGACAAAAGAGAAACAGAGAGAGACGGAGACACAGAGAGAATATTATGAAGGAATGATATGGAGTCGGGGTCAGTGTTGCTGGCAATATCCCCTCTGTCGTTCGCTCGCTGAACAGGCTTTGTGGTTAATATGTATGCTAAACCTTGGCTTATCTCCATTGGATTCCCGCACGAACCCCCACACCCCTCTGTCTGTCTGTCTGTTGGTCTGTCTGTCTGTCTGTCTCTGTCTCTGTCTCTCTCTCTATTGCTTATATAAGCTGGACCATCTCCCTTGGCGCTGGAGCTGTAAAACGCTTTTTGACAATAAAGACATTTTCATTGTCATTCTCTCTCCCTCTCTCTCTCTTTCTCTGTCTTTGTCTGTCTGTTCCTCTGTCTCTCTCTGTCTCTCTCTCTCTCTCTCTCTCTGTATTTAATCTCATCATCACCGTTATTTCAAATATTGTAGCGTTCTGACGCCGAAAATAACATCTAATTTAACCGAACCCCTCAAAGGAGTAAACAGAAAGCTTTCCAGTAGGCCTCCTTCGGTCATGGCTGACCATGGATAGAGTATATCCGACCTAATGTCAAATTGGGCTGTCTGCTTGGACCAAGGAAGCTTTCCACGCGAAATTAAAACCACATTTTTTTAGGGGGGAGGGGGAGGGGGTATGAGGGGGGAGGGCGGGGGGCATGGGGGAGGGAGGAGGGGAGGGGCGGAGTGTGTGGGGGGAGGGAATACGAAGAAAATCTACGACCAAGCCCCAAAAAGAATCTCTGCCTTTGTTTCTGGCTATCTGTCTTCCTCCTCTTCCACCCCCATCGTTTAGCCTATTGTTTTTTCTCTCCGTCTTCGTTAGTCTGTCTGTCTAATTTTCATCTTTCTGTCTCTGTCTCTCTGTCCTTCTGTCTCCACCTCTCTATCAACTCTCTCTTTCTCCTTCTCTGTCTCTCTCTCTCTCTCTCAACCTCTGTCCCCCCACCCCCACCCCCTCCCTCCTCTTTTCCCTCCCTGCGTCTCTCTGTACCCCTCCCTCCTTATCTCATATTTTGTTTCACTCCACTTCAGATCTCTCTCTCTCTCTCTGTCTCTCCCTCTCTCTATCCCCCTCTCTCTCTCCCTCTCTCCCCCCTCTCTTTCTCCCTCTCTCTCTCTCTCTCTCTTCCCACACCCTCTCTATCTCTCCCCATCCTTTCTCTCTCTCTCTGTCTCTCTCTCTCTCTCTCTCTCTCTCCCTCATCTCTCTCTCCCTCTCCCCCCCCTCTCCTTTGTAATCATGTTGGCGGATTGCACCTCGAAAAGACAGCACAATTCAGGATTTGTTTTTCACTCTGATGGAATAGTGTAATATTATTCCTGGAGTTTTGAAAGTTGTCAACAAAGTCGTTGAAAAAAACAAACAAAAAAGCAACCACAACAGAATAAGAAGATAAATGGAGACAGAGGCATTCACACACACACACACACACACACACACACACACACACACACACACACACACACACACACACACACACACACACACACACACACACACAAAGAGAGAGAGAGAGAGAGAGAGAGAGAGAGAGAGAGATGGAAACAGAGACTGACAGAGAGAAAAAAAAAAAGAGTGAATACGCCAACTGAAGAAGTATCGAATGATAATTATTATACGGTGCGTCAGAGAATCTTGCACCAACAAATGTAGAACACCGTTTGCTTCGTCTAAGTACTATAAGGTATACAAGTAAAGCAGGTGTAAACATAATGGATCGACCCACCAGCACAAGCACGAACATGAAAACGATATCACCTGTGTCAGACTGTTACCAAAATTCAGGCGAAATATAATATTTTGTTTGTCACATATTTCCCGGAATAGGAGAGAGGACACAAAAACAAAGAGATTGCTTTGCCATGGCATTTGTGCCACATAAAAGCAGGATAGCATTTCGATGATTAAAGAGTATCAAGTCGAAACAAATATCGTTCTGTTTCACAGCTCGTGGTTCTATATCCTTTCCAGAGTGTTGTTGAAAACCCAATACCGCTTTGTCCTTGTACCTGTGTGTGTGTGTGTGTGTGTGTGTGTGTGTGTGTGTGTGTGTGTGTGTGTGTGTGTGTGTGTGTGTGTGTCTTCGTTTCTGTCCTTCTCTCTATTTAATTCTTCTCATCTTCTTTCGTTCTTTCTTTCCTTCACACACGCACACACACACACGCATGCACAAACACACACACACACGCACACGCACACGAACACGCACACATACACACACACACACACACACACACACACACACACACACACACACACACACACACACACACACACACACACACACACACACACGGTCCTTCCTTTCTTCCAGAGAAAAGCCAGTGGACACCAGCTAAAGGAAATTTGATGCCTTTGAACTCCTCTTTTCTTCTTATCCTTATAACCCCACCCACACCCCCTCTCCCACCCCCAACCCCCCCCCCCCCCCCCCCGCCCCCAACTCCATTCTTACTCCCTGCAGCACACTGTTACAGAATCTTTAGAGCGTCAGCACCAAAACAAACAACAATTACAACAACAACAATAACAACAACAACAAATTATTTAGAAAAACAAACAAAAAAACAACCCCCCCTCACCCACCCACCCCCTAAAAAACAACCAAACAAACCTGACATTTGTCTGCCCTTTTTTCTCTTCGTGGTGCTTTCTTTTTCTTTCTTTCTTCCTCCCTTCCTTTCTTTCTTTTTTATGGTAATTCTTTATTAAGATTTCAACTTCAGTTTATTTCTTCTTCAAGCACGGCCTTTCACTTTTAAATTCCGAAATGCACTAGATTGTGACTTTTCTCCCAATTGTGAAGGGGTGGTGGTGTAGAGGGGGCGGGGGGGGGGGGGCAGGGAGGAGGTGGGCGAAACATCAGTTTGAATAATTCTGTAAGTGGATTTTTTCCCCATTACACAAAAGCAAAGAATCAAAGGTGGAGACTTCAAATTACCTCTTGTCGCGTATCTTTGTGCCAAGTCTTGCGTGAAAAAAATATTCCTGGCTACTGTTCGACGAATGTTATTTTCTTTCGACGAAGGATTTTAAAATATTCATTCTTGGATTTTCATGGAAAAAAAACATCCTCAAACTAACCGCTCCCCTCACCTCCTGTCCCACTTTGTACTCACACCACACCCCCCTTTCTCCTCATACCATCCTTTGCAGATCCTGACACAAAATATGAGAAAAATGCGGCATTCGAAGTTCCAACGTGTCACGGAAAAACCCGAAATATACTCGTGATGTATGTGTGTGTGTGTGTGTGTGTGTGTGTGTGTGTGTGTGTGTGTGTGTGTGTGTGTGTGTGTGTGTGTGTGTGTGTGTGTGTGCGTGCGTGCGAAAAAGAAAGAAGTAAAAAAAAGAGAGCGTATGTGTGTCTATATAGGAGAATGTTTGTTTTAAAATGTTCGCGTGTGTCTGAGAGAGAGAGAGAGAGAGAGAGAGAGAGAGAGAGTGTGTGTGTGTGTGTGTGTCTTTCTGTGCGTCTGTGTGAGAGTGAAAGGTATTGTGTGTGTGTGTGTGTGTGTGTGTGTCTGTCTGTCTGTCTCTGTCTCTTTTTTTTTCTCTCTCTCTCTCTCTTCTCTCTGCGTGTGTGTGTGTGTGTGTGTGTGTGTGTGTGTGTGTGTGTGTGCAAGGGGTGTTAGATGAGAAAGGTGCAAAGGGGGTGGTAGGAGCTGGAGGGGCACAGAGAATAACTGCAGGTACCCGGTTCGCACTCAGTGCTCTTAGCTTAGAGAATAACTGCAGGTACCCGGTTCGCACTTAGTGCTCTCAGCTTAGAGAATAACTGCAGGTACCCGGTTCGCACTTAGTGCTCTTAGCTTAGAGAATAACTGCAGGTACCCGGTTCGCACTTAGTGCTCTCAGCTTAGAGAATAACTGCAGGTACCCGGTTCGCACTCAGTGCTCTTAACTTAGAGAATAACTGCAGGTACCCGGTTCGCACTTAGTGCTCTTAGCTTAGAGAATAACTGCAGGTACCCGGTTCGCACTTAGTGCTCTTAGCTTAGAGAATAACTGCAGGTACCGGGTTCGCACTTAGTGCTCTTAGCTTAGAGAATAACTGCAGGTACGCGGTTCGCACTTAGTGCTCTTAGCTTAGAGAATAACTGCAGGTACGCGGTTCGCACTTAGTGCTCTTAGCTTAGAGAATAACTGCAGGTACGCGGTTCGCACTTAGTGCTCTTAACTTAGAAAATAACTGCAGGTACCCGGTTCACACTTCGTGCTCTTAGCTTAGAGAATAACTGCAGGTACCCGGTTCGCACTTAGTGCTCTTAGCTTAGAGAATAACTGCAGGTACGCGGTTCGCACTTAGTGCTCTTAGCTTAGAGAATAACTGCAGGTACGCGGTTCGCACTTAGTGCTCATAGCTTATGGCGCTGCTGGGGAGGGGATGAAGGGGCGTTGATATGAATACTTGATGATAACGGTACGGCGCTAATGACTGCTGCATGGTTCTCGTTTTTCTGCGTCTTTGTGGGGTTGTTTTTTTTTTTTGCCTTGAGCCTGACCAGAGGCTATTATCTCTACCCCCCCCCTCCCCCATCCCCCTCTGTGTGTGTGTGTGTGTGTGTGTGTGTGTGTGTGCTTATGTGTTTCTCCCTAGCACTTTACATCGGCCTCTCTCTCTCTCTCTGCGAATGTTTCTCTCGCTCTCTCTCTCTCTCTCCGTCTATCCCTTTCTCTGTCTGTCTGTCTGTCTGTCTGTCTGTCTGTCTCTGTTGTAAGTATGTGCCTCTGTGTTTCTCCCTATCATTTTATATCGGACTCTCTCTCCCTCTCTCATTCTCTCGTTATCTATCTATCTATCTATCTCTATGTATATATATGTAGCCGTGTACCGAGTGGTTATTCAAGGGTACGGCACAAAAGACTTAACTAAATATGATTAATTGAAAGGATAGACAAGATCCCACGCACAGGCCAGGAACATATAGAGGCCAGTCACAAATGGGGTTTTCTATTGGTTTATTTACAATAGTTATAAACTAAAGGAGAAGAACTAAGAGAAGAGATAATGAGAAGAAGTAATGGAGAAGAAGACAGTGCCTGGAATGACACAAACAAATGTCATAAGCACAACATGTCGGCACAAGTGAATAGTAAAGCACATGTATACATGGAAAGACTATCACTCGGGTTTGGGATACGCAACAACATAATGCATATGTGTGAAGACCAAACGCTGACATCAAATGACATTTCTAATACATTTAAATAGTGCAGTTAAAGTGATTGAAGCGATGCTGACGGTGAAAGTACACTGACAGTATAGATTAGGTAAAGCTTATACTGTGTCAAAGTGACTCAAATGAATCAGTTTATCATGTAGCACTATCCTGGAGTAAGCTGTATAGGAGACAGCATGACAACTAAATTACAATTAACAGACTGATACATATCAGGTGGTTTTAACCAATAACTGGTATTAATCCAACACTATCTTGTAATCACCTCAACCGAATACTACACACATCTTAGAGTACTGAGCGCACTGTAGCAGTACAACTGATATCAGCATGTAAGATAATACCTGAATAACAAACAAGATAGAGAATCAGTGGCTTAGATATAATACTGGCAAACTGATAGACCAGATAGTAAGTGAAGAACCATCATGGCTTAACCATTAAGTGGTGAATGAACTTTATGCACTCACTAGAACATTCTGGAACAAAAATATTGGAGCAAGCATAGCGCTTGGTCACATATACATACACACACATATATATATATATATATATATATATATCCTCCTCTGTGTGTGTGTGTGTGTGTGTGTGTGTGTGTGTGTGTGTGTGTGTGTGTGTGTGTGTCTGTGTTTTACGGGGGCGTGCGCGCGTGTGCGTGCATTCGTGCGTGCATGGCGTATATCTATTTGCCGACTTCCATTTGAGCCTCTGCTCTTTCCATGTCAACAATCATTCACATCACAAGCGCCCACATTAAAGTAAGTTCATTTTCGAGCCCGGCAAATGCAAAAAAAAAAAAAAAGAAAAGAAAAGAAAAAGTCTCCCTCCCGACTCGCGCACTTGTTATGCATTGATATTTTGTCTCCTTGCTTTGTAGTGTACTACCGTTCTGATTCAAATTCATTCTGCACATGAAGAGCAGGCTAAAAGGCCAAATATATTCACCCGACCCCCCCCCCCCCTTTTTTTTTTTTTTATCTTTAATGATGATCATATTCTATCATTGGTATGGGATCTGTAACTTTCTGATTTCATGTGTAGGTGTTGTTGGTTTTGTTTTGTTTGTTTGTTTTCTTATTTTTATTTACTTAGAAAAAAATGCCATGTTTCAGTTTTCCAAAATGACTTCTTCTTTCTAATTCTGGCACCCCTCCCCCTCCCTCTCACTCTGTGTGTGTGTGTGTGTGTGTGTGTGTGTGTGTGTGTGTGTGTGTGTGTGTGTGAGTGTGTGTGTGTGAGTGTGTGTGTTCATCTTTCTTTCTCTCTCTTTCTGTCTCTCTCTCTCTCACACACACACACTCACACTCACACACACAAACACATTCTCTCCCCCTACACACACACACACACACACTCACTCACTCACTCACTCACCCGTACACATATACTCCCTCTCTCTCTCTCTCTCTCTCCCTCTCTCTTTCTCTCTCTCTCTCTCACTCACTCTCCCTCTCTCTCTCTCTCACTCACTTTCCCTCTCTCTCCCTCTCTCTCTCACTCACTCTCCCTCTCTCTCTCTCTCTCACTCACTCTCCCTCTCTCTCTCTCTCGATCTCTCTCTCTCTCACTCACTCTCTCTCTCTCTTTCATTCCCGTCCCCTTCTCCAAAGCCTGTAGCGTTGTGTCAAGATGCATCTCTCTGGTGTTTGATCAGTCCTGGCTTTCCCTGCGAGTTAGTGGGAAACCGTATGACATTGCTGTGGACGGCCGGTCACTGACGTATCAGACTAATCCTTCATCATGTGGTACCTTGGAGATCAAAAGCCCCAAATCGTCCTTGGCCGGCGTAATCTTCCGAAAGAGCTTCTTTGTCCAGTTTTCTGCTCGTCTTCTGTTGTTGTTGTTTTTTTCTTTTCTGCAAAGTCTCTCTCGTCTTTTCTGATGTATTAATAGTGTTGTGAGACAGCTAGACATGTCTTTGGTCTTAATAATGATAATAATGATTAGAATAATGATAATAATATCATTATTAATGACATAAATAATGATAATATATAATGATATAGATAAAGACGGTGATTGTATTGGATGGATGTGTTCTCAGTGCGTGTATGACCCATTTATTCCTCCTAATTAGTTCAATTGAACGGATTCTAGTGAATGTGTGTGTGGACAATGTGTGTATCACTTCTCTATCTCTGCCTGTGTCTGTGTGTCTCTTTCTGACACTGTCTGTCTCTGTCTCTGTCTCTGTTTGCCTGCCTGTCAGTCTTTCTGTGCCTCTCTCTGTCTCTCTCTCTCTTGTCTTTCATGGTTTCGCTTGCCCGCGATGTGAGCTTTGCCACCACGTGCTTTCTGTTTCCTGTACTTGTGCTGACAGCTCTGGGCCTTTGCTGTCTCTAACTCCCATGCTAGTATACACGTGAATCTACAAGTTGCATAATCCAATAAGGATGATACACGAAATACCAAAAGACGTCTGGACATTCATAGCCACACACCACAACTTCATGCGAAAACCAAGGATGAAAGGATGATGATATTTCAAACACACACACACACACACACACACACACACACACACACACACATATATATATATATATATATATATATATATATATATATAGAGAGAGAGAGAGAGAGAGAGAGAGAGAGAGAGAGAGAGAGAGAGAATATCTACACTCACATTATGATACAAGAAGACCCGCATTACGAAAAAAAAACCACAAAAAAAAGCACAGACTGGCATCACACATGTATAAGGAAAGAGATACATCACCCTAAACCCAGACCCAGACCCCAGACCCCAGGATCCAGACCCAAAACCAGATGCGCTCGTTCATTCATTCAGGCAGCAAGGCAAGACTGTCAGCTCTCTCTACTGACCGCCCATGGCGACTGCACGAATTTGCGGAAGGATAGCGATCATCCCACGTGCAACACGCTGACGATTCGACAGAGACAATACATCACCCCGAGGGGCCGGAGAGGGTGGGGGTGAGGGGGGTGGTGGTGGGAGGACTGAGACATCACTAGTGGTGGTGGTGGTGGTGAAGATGGAGGAGGGAGGTGGTGGTATGTTGCTACGTGGGCAGGACTGGAGGGATCGTGGCAACATGCAAGAAGAAATAGAGAGGTGTGGGGTGAGGTAGGGGAGGAGGAGGAGGAGGAGGAAGAGGAGTGAGACGATGGGAGGGTGGGCAGGGTGTCAGGGAGGAAGGATGGATGGATGGAGGAGGAAATCCTTAGGGGGACTCCTCTCCTCTTAGCACTCCATCAGCTTGTGACGGGGAACAGCTTCAGTGGGCCGCAGAGGGTCACTCACTGACCAATCATCTTGTCTGCTATACAACACGAACCAAACAAACACGACAACAAAAGAAAAAGAAAAAGGGGGATGGGGGTGGGGGTGGGGGACAGGGGAGGCGGAAGAAGGAATAAAGAAGAAGAACAAGAAGATTGATCGACTGATTGAATCTTTAATTGGTAAAGAATTACACACAGTAAAGACTTTTTTTTTAAATATATTTTTTGTACAATTCTGTCCAAAAAATAAGAAAGAAATGAAATGATATATGATAAAATGATAAGAACGACGGGATGAGAAAGTAACTGGAATAGTCCATTAACAATAATAAAGCAATGAGAAGAAGAAGAAGATAATGATGATAATCATGAAGAAGAAGATAAGAAGGAAAAGAAGAAGAGAGAGGAAGTATCAGTATCAGTGGCTCAAGGAGGCGTCACTGCGTTCGGACAAATCCATATACGCTACACCACATCTGCCAAGCAGATGCCTGACTAGCAGCGTGACCCAATGCGCTTAGTCAGGCCTTGAGAAAAAAAAAATACATAAAAATTAAAAATATTAATAATAAATAAATAAATAAATAAGTAAATAAGATAATAAATAAATTAATAAATAAATAAATTTAAAAAAATGAAAATAAACATTTAAAAAAAAAAAAAGTAAAAAGAAATAAGTAAATAAATAAATAAACAGTAGATAAATACATAAAAAAGAACTACTACTAATAACAATAAGGCGCAAAAGAGAGAGGAAAAGAAGACGAAGAAGAAGAAGAGAAGGAAGAACAAGAACAAGATCAGGATTTTGATCACGATCATAGGGACGATGATGATCATGATGAAGAAGAAGAAAGACAGAAAGAAAAATGCAAACTGAGTAAAGCAGGAGAGGGGTTGTGGGAGAGAGGGGGGGGGGTGGTGGTTGAAGGACAAAAAATGTATATAATGGAAGAGAAGAAGAAAGAAAGAAAAAAAAGTAAACGAAGAGAGAGAGAGAGGAGGAGAAGGAATGTAGTGAAGAAGCGAGAGAAAAACGAGAAGAAGAGCAAGAACGAGACGAACAAACGAATGGGAATAAGAGGAAGAAGATTAGGAAGAAAGAAGGAACCAGAGAGAGAGAGAGAGAGAGGAGGGAGGAGGGAGGGGAGGGAAAGAAAATGTAATCACAAAGACGGGGAAGAATCGTTCGCACTGTCACCACAGCTCGCTCTCTCTCTCTCTCTCTCTCTCTTTCCGAGATCCCTCAAAGCCCCAAACCCCTCACGCCCTTGCTACGTCGCCGCCATCTCCTCATCCTTATTACTCCCCTTTAGCACAACAACCATCTTCTCTCGGCAAATATCCGCCGCTGCCCTTCTCTCCCCTCTTCCCGTCCGTCTGGACCAATGACGAAATGCGGCGAAATCGGATCAGCCGTCTGGAGTTCCCTTTAGTCGTTCATTATCCAGAATACCCTCTTGTTTCTGTGTCTTTGTTTCTTGTTCTTGGTCTGTTTCTTTTCTTTTTTTTCCTTTGCCTCTTCGCCCTTCTTACTGCTGTTTGTGTTGTTCTCGCTTCTGTTCTTGATTTTCCTTGTTATTGTCCCTGTTGTTTTTTTTCCTTGTTCACGTTGTTGTTCTTGTTCTTGCTGTCCTTCTTCTTGTTTGCTTATTTATTATCATTGTTGTCTTGTTTATTTACTTATTTATTTACTTATTATTATTATTACTACTACTACTACCTTTTTTCCATATTATAATCATTATTTATTTATTTATCTATTTATCTATTTATTTACTTATTCATGTACGCTTAGCTATTATTTATCAACCTTTTTTTTCCTCAAGGCCTGACTAAGCGCGTTGGGCTACGCCGCTGGTCAGGCATCTGCTTGACAGATGTGGTGTAGCGTATATGGATTTGTCCGAACGCAGTGACGCCTCCTTGAGCTACTGAAAATGAAACTTCTTCTTGTTCTTTTCTCCTTGTTCTTGTTCTCCTTTTCCTCCTCCTCCTTCTTCTTCTTCTTCTTCTTCTCCCGCATTTAATTTTGCCTTTTGCAATTCTACGTTGCTGCTTTTGCTACGGCTGTTGCTTTTGTTTTGCTGCTGTTGCTATGACTATTATTTGTTGATGGTGACATCGGTACTTACATAGCGCATATCCTCGGTCAGAGACCATGCTCTAAGCGCTTTACAAACATGTAGTCATTTGCACAACAGTCTCTGCCTGTCTTGGTAGAGCAGACTGACATCTGCTGTTGGGCGCTCATCATTGTTTCATGTGTCATTCAATCCATACACACACACACACACACACACACACACACACATGTAACATTTTTGCGTGTATGACTTTTTTGTTTATTCATCCCGCCATGTTGGCAGTTATATTCCATTTTCGGGGATGTGCATACCGGGAATGATTTCTGTTTCCATAACCCACAGAACGCTGACATGGATTACAGGATCTGTAACGTGCGTATTTGATCTTCTGTGTGTGTATACACAGGTCTGCACATATGTTGACCTGGGAGATAGGAAAAAAACTCCACCCTTTACCCACTAGGCGCCGTCACCGAGATCTGAACCCGGGACCCTCAGATTACAAGTCCAAAGCTTGAACCTCTCGGCCATTGCGCCCGTTATTCATAACAGATAGTGTGAAACCCCATAATCTTTATCTGTCTTTCATATTGCCGTTTCTGACTTAAAGCAAACGGTTCATTTTTTTCAAAGGAGAAATATTTTTGCGATTATTTTGCTGTCTTTAACATAATTCACAGCCGTGCTGGTTGGGCAGCGAGCAGTCTGGAGCAGACTTTCGTATGACCAGATACAGAGTACACAAGGTGTAAAACACTTTAACAGTCTGGAGCGTTTCACTGGTCCTGAGAGGACACCATACACGTTCAATGCGCCACTGCAGAGGGGACGGGAAAAACCATTTTGCAGAGACCCAAGCTTTTTCACGAACCCGACAGACGTGGTGCCTGATGAACAGTTCCTCCTGTGCGGCCCTCCAATGACTCTTCACAGACTTAAGGGAGAAGAAGAAGAAGAAGAAGAAGAAGAAGAAGAAGATATACTGCTGGCCTGCCTACAACTCTTTTATGGCGCACATGTAGTTTCACATAAAAAGCTGGGTACTTGGTACAGTGCAGCTACATACGAAAAGGCTATGGGTAGCAGAACGACACAATATAAGTTCAGTTCAAGAAACCATTCAGTGCTGTAAAACTAGTTCCGTGAATTACTTTGAGACATGATGCTTTTCAAGACTAGTTCAGAGGAAAGGAAAAAGAACATAATTATTGTGCGGTCATAGGCGAAAGTGTCAAAACGCAGCAGCCGTATAAGATATTTTTTTCGCAGGACAGCAGGACGGTACCGCGATAATAAAAAAGCCAGGCAACTCAACGCGGTCTAGTGCAGGACAGCTGAACATCTACTATAAGTAGTAGCCTCGAGAGGCCAAGAAATAAGGCAAAAGAACAGCGGTGAAGAAAAAAAAAAACATAAGTAAAAGCGCAGAAAGGGAAAGAAACACACGACGCAAGGCAGACCGCACAAATCTCAGGACAGCATCAAAAACATGGCACCAAGCAGACCGGACTACGGACTACTATACAGAATATTCCTCCCTGAACCTCCCCCCTTCCACCATCCCCCTCCCCCAGTCCCTCTCAACACACCAAACACACACATTAGAAGACACGGAACCAGAAGTAACGGAACCAGAGAGGAAGGACCCCCCCCCCCCCTTCTCCACCCCCCCCCCCCCCCCCCCCCACCCCCCACACACACACACTCCAGTTCACGACACTCGACGATGCCGATTCGCTCCATGAGGAATCGTCGCACTTGTTGTCTGAGTGTCCCTTAGGGATGAAGTTAAAGAGCCCGGGGGGACACATCAAGACGGGGGGTACTTGTCACCGGTAACGGCCCAAGCTTTTAGCTCGGCAATGGCTTTGGCACTGTGTGGTCATTAACCCGACAAGGACACGTGTGTGTGTGTGTGTGTGTGTGTGTGTGTGTGTGTGTGTGTGTGTGTGTATTGGGAAGCTTTGCAATAATGGTGATTGGTGGTGGTGGTGGTGGAGGTGTGGGAGGATGTCGGCAGGGTGAGGTTGAGGTGATAGTTACGGTGATGCGGGGGTGGAGGGGGGCGGGGTTAAGACGTGGGTGGTGGTGGTGGTTGTGGTGAAAATGGTGCTATTTGCACGGGACGACGACTGGTGAGGAGAGTCTGGTTTCTTCAGTGCAGCACAGCCCGTGCGCTTTAGATCAAAATTGCTCCTGTGGACTTTTGTTTTTGACGGTGAGGGGTAGGTAGTGGTTAGGATGGGGGACATTTGACATGTGGGTGGCGGGGTTGTTCTCTGTCTGTCTGTCTGTCTCTCTCTCTGTCTTCCTCACACACACACACACACACACACACACACACACACACACACACACACACACACAGAGAGAGAGAGAGAGAGTTGCTTTAATATGAATTTTGGAGAAAAAAAAAGTATAGACAAACTGCGACGAATTTATCAATATATTCATCTCTCTCTCTCTCTCTCTCTCTCTCTCTCTCTCTCTCTCTCTCTCTCTGTGCACCCCCTTCCCCTCCGTCCCCCTCACTCGCTCCCCTCTCCCCCACGTCCCCCTTTTCACCACCTTCTTCTGCTTTTTAGCTTTTTGTGTGATGTCTCTTCTCCCAACAACCAACCATCGGGCGAAACAGATTGATTGACAGGGAGGCAGAAGTTACTCTCAGAGGTTTAACACCCCCCCCCCCCCCCCCCCCCCGCCCTCCCGAACCCTGCTCCCCCACCTCTCTTCCCCACTCATGCTTTCACGTGGCGACACGAAATGCCCCATGAGTGGTACCCCTTTTTGGGAGACAGTTATTTCCCCTTACTCTTCCCAAACTTCCTCCCCCCCCCCCCTCTCTCTCTCTCTCTCTCCCACTTCCTTTTCCTCCCGCTCTAGCCCTTTCTCCCGAGTTTGACTGGAAAATCAAACTGAGTGTCTAGTCATTCGGATGAGACGATAGACAGTGATTATAAAACATCACGAAAGAACACCATTTCATTTGCCATTTCTGACAGCGGGAGTTCATAAACAATTGTTTGGTGGCATCGGCCTCAGTACCGGAAGACACTGACAGAGGGAATCTCAAAAAAACAAACCATAAGTTGATTGTTCCAGAAACTGTTTCCTTCGGAGAAAACAACTGCCTTCTGTGTATTCTTTTTTTCCATTGATGGGTCCAGCTTCCTATTAAGTTGTGTGTTTACTCCTTTTAAAGAGAAAAGGAAACACACACACACACACACAGAGTTGTGTGGACTGCTGCTTCAGAATATGACAGCGATTTACATCATGTGTGTGTGTGTGTGTGTGTGTGTGTGTGTGTTGTGTGTCGTGGTTCAAAACGTCTGTCAGTGTCTTAAGAAGAGGAAGAAGAAAAAGAGCAGGAACAATAACAAGAAGAGTCAATAAGAATACGATTATGAGCAAGAAGAACATGAACATAAATAGCGATTATCCTGCGACTCAAAGCGCTTGTCTTCAGTATTCAGAACATGTAACACTCTCCTGCTTTTGTGTCGTTCATTTATTTCCTTTATGGGTTTTTTTTTTGTTTGTTTGTTTGATTGATTTTTTGGGGGTAGCTGTTTTTTGGGGGTTTATTTATTTATTTTTTTTATTGTTTCGCTTTGTTTTGTTTTGTTTTATGGGGGCAAGGGTCTGGTGGCTTTTCTTTTGCTTTTAGTTGTTGTTTTTTGTTTGTTTTTTGTATTATTTTTTGTTTGTTTGTGGGGGGTTGTTTTGTTTGTTTTTGTTATTGTGTTTTTAATCATTATTTTTTTAATTTATTTTATTTTATTTTATTTTTATTTTTATTTTTCTCAAGGCCTGACTAAGCGCGTTAGGTTACGCTGCTGGTCAGGCATCTGCTTGGCAGATGTGGTGTAGCGTATTATAGATTTGTCCGAACGCAATGACACCTCCCTCCTTGAGCTACTGATACTGATACTGATACTGTTTTAGTTTCGTTTTTAAATTGTCAGCACTTAGAACACATACCATACATTTCGGTTCTTCGGTGTCCTTGCTAGCTTTCAAACAGTTTTATTTTTCCTCAGTTCTCTCATAAAATAAGCGGCTCTCCATTGAATTGTCCATTGCTTCTTCGGTTTCTTCTGATCGGATAATTCTGCGCGCTCTTCAGTTTTGTTTGTTTGTTTCCTCTCGGCTGAAGACTTGTTATTAGTATCCTATTTCGTCGGTTCCAAACTTGAGAGATTCTTTGAAGTGTCAGGTTCATGCTTGTTTTCCTTTATATTGTTCTTCTCTTATTCTTTTTGGGTTTTTTTTGTTTTAGAGCTCTTTTTTCCAGTTTTTTTCCCCTTTCCTTGCCAGCTTTCTAAGGAGTTTAACTCTTTCCATACGAACGGCGAAAGAGACGACGTTAACAGCGTTTCACCCCAATTACCATCATCAAAATATTGCAAGCGGAAGGCTCTTATACTGAAGACGTGAATGTTGACAAAGAATACCACAATTCTGACGACGGAAGCTATAGGTTGGGTCATTCAGACACCCACTGGACATCCGAGGGGTCTGTGTAGAGGAGAAGAGAGGACTGGCCGTACTGAGTGAGTTAAGAAAAAATATTGATGTCTTCATAGCCCACAAGAAAAACTGCGACTGGGAGCTGGGAAATTCAAGTGATCTATTTCATCACACACACACACACACACACACACACACACACACACACACACACACTCACTCACACACACACACACACACACACACACACACACACACACACACACACACACACACACACACACACACACACACACACACACAAGCATGCGTAGAGCACGTGCAGATACAGAGAGACAGACAGACAGACAGACAGAGACAGAGAGACTTAGAGACAGACACAGTCACAGACACAGAGACAGTCCATTTCTTCCGTCTCTGTCTCTGTTCGTCTGTCTGTCTCTCTCTCTCTCTCGCTCTGATTGATTAATGGACCAACCCCCACCCCCACCCCAACCCCCATACGCTGCGAACTGCATCAGCCAACCTCGTACCATTACCACCAGTCTCCTGGGTCAACAGGGCCAGTGTGTCGATAAATTACCACAGCAAACACACACACAGGACACGAGGGGGACTCGTGTATTAATCGACTGCAAACCTGACCGGTCGTTGTCAACACCTGGGCGTTCCCATTGCCTTCACGTTACCACGTCCTCCCCTCGACCCCCATCCACTCCACCACCACCACCATCAGCAGCAATTACTAGTAGCAGTAGCAGTAGCAGCAGCAATAGCAGCAGCACCAATAGCAAGGGGAGTGGTAGTAGTAGTAGTTGTTGTTGATGATGTTGTCGAAGGAAAAGGAGGAGGGGGAAAAACGCATTGCTTTTGTTTGTTGTTGTTGTTGTAGTGGTCGTAGTTGTTGCAGTACTAGCAGGAGCAGCAGTAGCAGCAATAACAATAGTAGTAATAGTGGTAGTAGGAGGAGGCATTGCTCACTTGGAACCTTCCTTCTAGCAGAGGCTATAGCGCCAGTAGTAGTAGTAGTAGTAGTAGTAACAGCAGGAGGAGGAGGAAGAGGAGGAGGTGTTAACATTGTCTGTAAGTCTATTGAATAAGCGGAGACAAAAAAAAAAGTAAGGAACGTTCTTCATGCTAATCAGTCTTAGAGCTGCTAAGGTCGCTCATGAAATCTGTCCTGGTTCCAATGCCGTTATCCAGACGAGGCATTTCGACTGCCGCATTCAAAAAGGTTAAGAGACTGACAAGATTCCATGTCGTGGAGCTGAGTTTAACGACCAACTGGCAACAGCCCTGAAGGTCAAGTTGTTCAGGACTGGGGTCTTGGAAAGGCCAAGGTTGCACTTTTGAGATCAGGGTGGCAGAATGGTTAATACGCTCATCTGCCAATACAGAGTTCCGTGGGGTTCTGGGTTCGAATTCTGCCCTTTCTGCCATGTTTGGAAGATCAAACTGAGCGTCTAGTCATTCAAATGAGACTATAAACCGAGGTAGGTGTGCAGCATTGGAAAAAGGAACCATGGCAACATGATCTTGTGGCGAAATTATGTAGAAGAAAACCATTCTGATATGTAAATAAATATATATGCATGCACTCAAGGCCTAACTAAGCGCGTCGAGTTATGCTGCTGGTCCGGCATCTGGCAAGCATATGTGGTGCAGCGTATGTGGAATTGTCCGAACGAAGTGACGTCCTCCCTGAGAAATTGACACTGAAACTGAATGCATCGGTCCAGGAGATTTGTGAAATTGAGTGTCTTTTGTTTTTTTTAAATGAGAGAAATGGGGTGGGGCGGGGAGGGGTGGTGTGTGTGTCGATTATGTCATTTAGGAAACACGTTATCTCAAAGGCCAAAGACAAAATTCCAGATCTTTCCAAAGAGTGGTCGATAGGTAGCTAGCTGGGTCAGCCATGACATAAAGCAGGCATACAAGGACATGCACAGGCTACCATATTAAGCAAAGGCAATTTTGCCACGCGTTGAGAAGGCTGCGATAATCAGTTTTTGCGACTGCTGTGACATCAACATGGCAATTTCTTTTTCAAAGACAAGGCCTGAAGATCTACCATCTCTCTCCCTCCCTCTCTCTCGTAAAGTACTCAACCATCAATCTAAGAACAGCAAAAGATGTAAGGGTCATTAAATATCAGACTGAATTAAAGAAAATTATACATAATTAATCGTTCCGGGAATTCGTAATAATGAGGCACACGAAAATTCTTATGAACATATTTGACAACCATTTGACCCATAATAACACAGCCTTTCAAATTGCGCCATGGCATTTCTGACTTGAATTAATTGTCTGACGGAAGAAAGAAAAGGATTTGGAGGGAGGGGTGTGATGACAGAGAGGAGGGGTGGATGAGGGAAGGGGTTGGCAATCGACTGTGCAAACTTGAGACATCAATCGCATGGGTTTTGGGTGGGAAGGGGGGGGGGGGGGGGAGAATGGGTGCGGGGTGGGTTGTATAAACGGGTTGCTCGCCCCTGTGTTAGTTCAACTCTTTAAAGTGTGCATGAACGAAATGTTTGCATGTGCCAGAAGTGAATAAAACTGCCTTGTGCCCCTACAGCGTGTACGCACGCGCACCGCACGCACTCACACACACACACACACACACACACACACACACACACAGGCGCGCGCATGCGTGCGTGTTTGGCAGCGTGTCAACGTTCCCTGAAACCCAAATCACACACAATGATAGAGAGGTCGAATGGCGTCGGTGTTTATCAAGTGAGCAAAAGCAGTGCCCGGCATTTATCTGTCGGACGTGGCGCCACCCTCTGTTGTTCTGGAGATGAGGGAATAGAGAGGGGGTGAGGGGTAAGGAGGGGGGGGGGGGGGCGGCTAAGTGATGGGAAAGGGAGGGGGGGGGGCTATGGATGGAGGGATATAATTGCTGGTAGGCAGAGGAGAGATGGAATGCAAAATCAATACGTTATTCCCCTGTGGCCGCCCTCCTGTGTGAATCAAATCGCGATTGATTAGCATTTCTGCTGGTGCTGCTGGTGCTGGTGATGGTGCTGGTGCTGGTGCTGCTGGTGCTGCCGCCGTAGGCACCTATAATAAATGTGGGCATCTCACATTGACTTCTCATGTTTCGTCTTTTGTTTTGTTTTTTTTTTTTTCCCCTGTCGTTATTGTAGTTATTTGTGTCTGTGTGATGGTGGTCATGTGGTGGTGGTGGTGGTGGTGGTGGTTGTCGTCGTCAGCATCATTATCTTTATCGTCTTCATTGTTGACCCAATGCTCTTCTTTCTCCTCGTCCCATTTGTTCCCTCCTTTTCTTTCTTTCCTTCTTTCTTTCTTTCTTTCTTTCTTTCTGATCTTCTTCATCATTCAGTTGTTTCTACTGCAGTTGGTTCGACGTGTGTACAATTAGGGGTTCGACTGCAGCAATTACTGCCGTAATTGTTGTATTTCCTGCTGTACTACGCTGTAATTGTCGTCGTTGATTCTGGTGTTGCTGATGTTTCTGGCGTGGAAGCAATTGCAGCGATGGTGGTGATGGTACCGCTGGTGGTTGTCGGATTGCTTCTACCAGTTTTGCCGTTGATGTTGCTGCCTCTCTTGTTATGGAGCAAGGTGGCCAAATGGTTTAGACACATACCTGCCAGTACAGTGTTCTTGACGGTTTGGGTTCGATTCCCGCTCTCGCCCCCCTTTCTCCTAAGTGTGACAGTTTGACTGGAAAATCAAACTTAGCTTCTAGTCATTCGGATGAAACCATAAGCCGATCCCGTGTGCATCACGCACTTGTCGCACTGAAAAATAACCCGTGGCAACAAAAGTGTTGTCCTCTTGGAAAAATTATGTAGAAAATAATCCACTCTGATAGGTACACAAGTATGCATGCACTCAAATCCTGACTAAACACATACGGTTATGCTGCTGGTCATGCATCTGCCTACAAGATGTAGTGTATATGGATTCGTCCGAACACTGACGCTTTCCTGAGAAACTGAAACTGAATATGAAACTCCGTTGTTTTGTTGCGTGTGTGTGTGTGTGTAGTTTTCTTTGTGGTTCGTTTTATTTTATCTGTTTGTTTGTTTGTTTGCTTGCTTTCAATATCCATTTCCTGTTTTAGGTGTTTGCTTGGTTTAGAATTACCACCCCGTTCCATCATGTCCCTGTTAATTTTCTCTCTGCTAATTGCAATTATCGTCGTCTTGTTGTTCAACCGATAAGCAGGATCATATTTCACTCCCCCCCCCCCCCCCACCACCACCCCTTACCCCACACCCCTACAATCCTGCACTGTCCGTCCACCCAGTGATGCTGAAGGTCTTGTTGACAGCGAAACACACTGAGACCGACACGCTTTCTCTCCTTAATCGATGACTGATTGATTGATGGATGGGTTTAGCGAGATCGGTGGGAATGCTAACACGTGACAGCATGTGTTTGTGTGTGTGTGTGTGTGTGTGTGTGTGTGTGTGTGTGTGTGTGTGTGTGTGTGTGTGTGTGTGTGTGTGTGTGTGTGACTGATCAGAAAGATACCCCCTCCCCTCGCACTTGTAAATCCCGATCCTCCCCACCCCCTTCCTTATCTTCTAAGTGTGTGATGCTGAACACCCCACCCCACCCCACCCCACCCCACCCCTCTTCGGACAGTCCCCGCTCTCGCCTCCCTCCCCTCCCACCTCCCTCGCCTCACCCCCCTACCACCTTTTTGTTTGTCGTATAGCCAACGTGGGGGTCAGTTTGCGTGAACAATTATTCCCTGGACACATGCGTGGGTGTGCTCTTGCGTCCGTTTGAATCCGACATCAGAATCAAAATTGAACGAATTTATCATGAAAGCACGTGAATATGAAATTATGGATAGCATTCCGTCTATTTGCGACAATAAAGATGTACATATTGTAAATATGATGGAATCCCGATGGAGGAAATCTTCATTCTTTGGCATTGTGTGTTATCGGTTAGGTGCATATAAAGCATATCTTGATTTGCATATTCAGCGTATTTGATTATTCATGAGTCTGCTGGGGATATTTTGCCCGTCTGTTCCTTTTCATACAGGTTGCACAGTTTCTATGGCATCTTAACTTTATATGCGTGAAGGAAGTTCTTGCGTGTGAGAAAGGAGGTGGCGAAGAGGTAATAATAACAGAAGAATCCTGCTCTCAGCCCCGGCTGCTGCTTCAAGTATACAGTCCAAGAATCTGCCCACAACCACAAGGAATGATCTTCTTCCTCAGCATTCCCAGGCCATGTTCAGACGGTCAGTCCAGAGTAGGTTACGAAGTTCGCAGTCCGCTGGAGCTCCGTAGACGTTCCCCACAACTTGTCCAGGAGCGCTGCGGGACTGGACCAGATCTGGCGCTTCGGGTCTTTGTGTAGAGGGCAATAGTCTTGCAGGACATGTGGGATGGAGTTTGAGGAGCGGTG
>NC_134898.1:20191011-20203511 GCF_041734735.1 Babylonia areolata
TGCACCGTACCCCCCCCCCCCAAACCCCACCCCCCACCCCAACCAATCATTCACTCCTTCCTGTTCCTTCTGCCGGTCACTTTCAATCACTCACTGGCAGCAGCTGAAACTCATAGCGAGGCCGCAATCACACGAAGAATACTTCTCGCTGTGTTTCTGCCGCACACATGTACGCGCACACACACACACACACACACACACACACACACACACACGCACGCACGCACGCACGCACACACATACATGCACGCACGCACACGCACCCTGCCACAAACACCCACGCACATACGCTTATGAACGCATACGCCTACACACACTACTTCACACATGTGCTCTCTCTCTCTCTTCATCTCATTCTCTCTCTCTCTCTCTCTCTCACACACACACACACACACACACACACACACACACACACACACACACACACACACACACATGCAAGAACGCACGCATACATACATACATACATACATGCATACATACAAATATATACTCGCCCAGAGACGAAGACAAATACAGAAACCGAGTAACAGACACAAAGAGATAGAGACAAAGACAGAGAAAGAGAAAGGCAAACAGAGAGAAACATGGAGAAAGAGAGAGAGGGGGGTGGGGGCAGCGAGAGGGGGAAGGGTAGGGAGACAGAGAGAGAGCGACGGAGTTAATGGAGAACTTTGAAAGTCTTTGTTTCAAATACACGTGGGATTACTCTAATACAGCATTATAAGAGAAGAAAATCGGTAAACGAGAGAGAGAGGCAGAGACAGAGTGACAAATACACAGACAGACAGACAGACTGATACGTACAGACAGACACAAACTGTAAACCAATAGCCATCATTCATGCATGGTAAGTGATGATTATTGCTCAAAGCACTATCACTCACGTAAATAACGTTGATCTCCTCGTCAAACGTTCGTGCCCAAGCTACAATCAAGTTACAATGCTTGCAATCATTGTCTGTCTGTCTGTCTGTCTGCCTCTCTCTCTCTCTCTCTCTCTCTCTCTCTCTCATACTGACACACAACCCAAACAAAAAATTCCAATAACTTTTGCAGGTGTTGATTCTGTTGGTGTTAGTGTTGATCTTCTTCTCCTTCTCCTTCTTCTTCTCTCCTCCTCCTCCTGCTCCTCCTCCTGCTCCTCCTCCTCCTTTTTCTTCTTTCGTTTCTAACAGACAAGGTCAGTTACCTTTTCGCTTTCTCGATGGATACATACCAAATGAACGACGTGGAGATGTCAAATTTAAATGACAAATGGAAGCAGGGTGGGGGTGTGGGAAAGAGAGGGTGGTGGTGGTGGTGGTGCATGGTGAAAAACCAGATCAAGTTTGCCACGAAATCTACATGAGCTAACCAGGAGTCCGCCTCTACACTCTAGAAGAGTGCCACCCAAGGGAAATAACTCCTTTGATGGTATGGACGAGTCCTGTCAGGTTTGAGTGGTCATCAGGAAGGGTAACAAATTGAGGAGCTGGAATGAGGGGGGGGGGGAGTGAATGGCAGGGAGGGAGAGAGAGGAGGGTGGGGAAAGTGGGGGTGTGGTTGTTGGGAGGGTGGGGGGGGGGGGGGCATGAGACGGGTGGTTAAAGGGCAAGCAAGTTAGCAAAGGATGAGAGGATGAAGAGAGATAAAGGTACGGTAGATAAGGAGCGAAACGACAGAGAGAGAGAGGGGGGGGGAGAGAGAGAGACAGACAGAGACAGAGAGAGATAAAGAGAGGCAAAGATAGAGACAGACAGGCAGACAGATAAACAGAGACAGAGACAGAAAGTGACAGAGAGAGAGAGATTCAAGATTCAAGATTCAAATGGTTTAATGACTTAAGCAACATGCTCATATCACCGTGGAAAACACGCTCCCCCCCTCTCCCATCCCTTCGAACGTTCCCTCCCTCCTACACTTTTCACAACATTCTATTGCTTTTCATAAGGAAGTCGAAACAATATCTAACGGTATGTATACGCACAATCATCGTAGACTACTGCTGAGGTTGATATCTAAGTAACCCGAGGCCATCGACCCGATTACGTAGTCACAGAGAGGGAGGGAGAGAGAGAGAGAGAGAGAGAGAGAGAGAGAGAGAGAGAGAGAGAGAGAGAGAGAATATTCAAATAACATTTGTCAATTTAACTATCTTCACAATCGATTAACATACATTTCCACCAACGAATCAATTAAACAATGGCAACATAAATCGAATGGCATTTTGCATGCTAAGAATTGGTTTTCGAAATGAAGCTTTGTATGTGAGATCATTTACGCTGAGTCCCTTCGCAGTCTTAAGCTGTGGTAAATAAATTTTGCTAAGCTGTTTGAATGTTGCACATCACACAAAAACGCCATGGGATGTATTTTAAGTTTCTTCACGTTTTCTTTTGTAAAATATTTCTGTCTTAAATCATCGGTTGCTGTGCACATCGACAGAAAATGCGTTTCATCTTCCATCTTCCAAGCCTGAATCGAATGAATGTGTCTCGAAGTTTAATATTTTTGATACTTTCGAAGTAAGGTTCTAAAGATAATTCAGTTTTGAACAATCTGTATACAGAATATCTTTCACGTTCCTTGATTCTTTCATTCCACCCTTGAAACCAGCAGTCAGATATATGTTCTTTATATTCTCGTAAAAACCAGTTAATCTCTTGTACCCCTTGATTAAGCCAAACAAACCCAAACCCATAAATTGTTAAATGTCTCTGGACATCCGTGACCCAGCAATCTTTACCATTGTCATGAATATTAAGAAGCATGTTGTATGATTTCTTAGGAAGTCTACTATTTTCCATTCTGGTAAGACGTAGCCAATATCGAATTGCATTTACTTTTGCATCTATCTATAGTGGTTTCCTGCCCGTTTCACCATATACCATGTCGTTTGGCGTTTTTGGAGATACATTAAGAAGTTTTTTTAAAGCAAATAAATGTGCCTTTTCAATGCGTGAGTCGTTTAGCAAGCCCCAAACCTCTGACCCGTATAAAAGCATGGGTTTAATTTGTGTATCAAATAATTTGAAGACAGACAGAGAGAGAGAGAGAGAGAGAGAGAGAGAGAGAGAAAGGGAGAGAGGGACACAGACAGAGAAACACACACACACACACACACACACACACACACACACACACACACACACACACACACAAGGGATTGGATGAGCATGACTGGGAAAAAGGGATGACTGGAGATGCAGTCAGGAACAAAGAGATATGCGTGGATAAATGAACCAGACTGTTGATGGGAGCTGCCCAGAACTTCACAGAGAGAGAGAGACAGACAGAGACAGAGAGACAGACAGAGACATAGACAAAGACAGACAGACAGACTGAAAAAAACATGAGGAGGTGGAGGGGTCTAAACAGAGAAATAATCAGAGGCAAACAAACCAAATTACGGATGGAGATTGTTCAGAAGATCGACAAGAGAGACAAAGACATACAGGGAGAAATATTAAAGGGGGGGCGGGGGGGGGGGGGGGGGGGGGTTGAGAGAAAAATGTGGAAAGCAGGGTGGAGTGGTGTGGTGTGTGGGCAAGACAGACAGAGACGGAAACAGAAATAGAATCAGACAGAGATGAGTAGATCATGATTACAGATAGAGATAAAGAGAGAGGTAGAGAACCCGAAGGAGAGAAGAAAGATGGTAATTATTAACAAATATGCGATAGTGAATATTCTGAGACTTTGTCCATAGGCCTGGGAGAGTAGGAGAGGGGGGTTATTCACCGTAATAATCGGAAAATATAGTCTGGATCGTGTTTATGCTTATCATTGCTTCACAGTGCCGTTTGGAATACCGTATTAACCTCACGAATTCGTCAGTTTCAACAAAAGAAGACTTAGCATTACATCAAATGTATCAGATGTTACATCAATATATCAGCTCATCTATCAGAGATGATCATACGAGAGACATGCACATAAAGACAAAGAGGAAGGCAAAGAGAGAGACAGAGGAGGGAGAGAGAGAGAAAGAAAGAAAGACAGAAAGAGACAAAGAGAGAGAGCGTGTGTGAGTGTGAGTGTGTGTGTGTGTGTGTGTGTGGTGTGTGTGTGTGTGTGTGTGTGTAGGGGGTTGGGGTAGGGGGTAGGGAGAGACAAATGAATGATTGTTCAATGAGATCAGAGCGACGCTCACAGAAACACACACACACACACACACACACACACACACACACACACACACACACACACACACAGGGGAGGGAAGTGAAACAGAGAGGTAGAAGGGGATGATATTTTGTCAGGAACTGAGGAGAACTCAAAAATATTTCATTTTTATATGTTGTCTGTTTCTTTCTTTCTCTGTTTTCTTCTCCCACCTTCAAATTATTTCGACGATCATTTCCGTTGATTAATGTTTGAACGCTAGAAAACACTCGACAACTACTCGGTCTTCCAAAACCAAATTACGATCAGACACATTTCTCTCTGTAATACATTTCTCTGCCTTTGATTCTGTCTCTGTCTGTCTGTCTGTCTGTCTGTCTGTCTGTAATTCCATCTGTTCGTTTGTCGCGCTGTCTCTCACTCTCTCTCTACCCCACTCTCTCTGTGTCTCAGCCTCTGTCATTTACTATTCTTTTCTCTGTGTCTCCCTCTCTGTCTGTCTGTCTCTCTCTTTGTTATTTTGAAGCAAAAATATATGAATTTAGGTTGTTGCCCCCTTGTCAAAAGACCTTTCTTGGCAATGACAATAAATAATTCCAGTGCCCAGTTCCAGTCTCTCTCTCTCTCTCTCTGACTCTGCCTCCCTCTCTTCTTCTATTTTTTTAATCTCTGTATAAAGTCCTAAGGAGTCCAGAAGCCTACACAAACCACGACTAACACAACAAACCAACAAGCCCACTTACTTTTCCCCTTAACTTACTCAGTACGGCCAGCCCTCTCTTCACCTCTACACAGACCCCTCGGATGTCCAGTGGGTGTCTGAATAACCCAACCTTCAGCTTCCGTCGTCAGAATTGTGGTATTCTTTGTCAACATTCACCTCTTCAGTATAAGAGCCTTCCGGTTCCAATATTTTGATGATGGTAATTGGGGTGAAACGCTGTTAGCGTCGTCTCTTTCGCCGTTCGTATGGAGAGAGTTAAAACCAGGCAGTTCTCGAGTTTCAATCTAAGTCTGTCGAGCGCTTTCCGTCATCTGGGTAAATCCAATGTACAAACAGATACATTATTTTTTGTTTGTTATTTTTTCGCTGTACCTTTTCGTTGAAGTGTGTTGTTGTTGTTTTTTGTTTTTTTTGTTTGTTTGTTTTTGTTTTTGTTTTTCTTTATGGAAACTTAAATGTACTTTTACCGTCTGGTCAATGCCAAGTAAAATGATATCAACCCACTGCAATCCTTTATACTTGACCATTAACTGCACTGTGAATATAAGACGGGAAAAAACATATTCCAAAAAGCAATTCAGCCATCTGAGTGGAGTGATGGCCTAGAGGTAACGCGTCCGCCTAGGAAGCGAGAGAATCTGAGCGCGCTGGTTCGAATCATGGCTCAGCCGCCGATATTTTCTCCCCTTCCACTAGACCTTGAGTGGTTGTCTAACGCTAGTCATTCGGATGAGACGATAAACTGAGGTCCCGTGTGCAGCATGCACTTAGCGCACGTAAAAGAACCCACGGCAACAAAAGGGTTGTTTCTGGCAAAATTATGTAGAAAAATCCACTTTGATAGGAAAAACAAATACAACTGCACGCAGGAAAAAAAAAAGAAAAAAAAAAGTGGCGCTGTAGTGTAGCGACGCGCTCTCCCTGGGGAGAGCAGCCCGAATTTGACACAGAGAAATCTGTTGTGTTAAAAAGAAATACAAATTCAAATACAAACACCATTTCTCCCTATATCCCCAGGAACTTACAGAAGCCGAAATGATTCCCGCAAATCCACAGCAAACCCGATATGGATGACACTTCTTTCCTGTTTTTGTGATTATTGCTGCCCTCTGGAAATGCCGGAAGTGGAATCAATTTACAGGATGCGGAAGCGAATTTTATGACATGCGCATTGCACCCACAGTGTTTGTGCATAGCCTTGGGGTGTGTCTACGCATGCCCAGCGAGATAATTAGATTTCACAAGCATCCCAGTGTCTCCAATGCGTTCTGTGTCTCTATCTGTCTGTCTGTCTGTCTGTCTGTCTCTCTGATTCTAAATATCGCTACATGTCTCTGTCTCCATGCCCCTCTCTATCTCTGTCTCTGTCTGATTGTCTACCCCTCGCCCCATTTACTCCTCTCTCTTTCTTTCTATTCTTTTTCTCTCTCCTTCTCCATGATGTTTTTGTGTCTGTCATTACCTATCTGTCTCTCTGTACCCTGTGTGTGTGTGTGTGTGTGTGTGTGTGTGTGTGTGTGTGTGTGTGTGTGTGTGTGTGTGTGTGTGTGTGTGTGTGTGTGTGTGTGTGTGTGTGTGTGAGTGCAAATATATGTATGTATGTATATGTGTGTGTGTGTGTGTGCGCGCGCGCGCGCGTGAGCGTGTGTGAGAGTGGTGTTTGTATGTGTGTGCATGCGTGCCTACGAGCATGTCTGTGTCTGATTATCTACGAATTATCCCTTTCTCGTCGACCTATCTTTATCTTTACCTCGGAAAAATGCTCTGAGAAAGTACAGATAAAGATGGGTGCAAACGGAACGCAGACTGGTGGCATATAACTCCGTTGATGCTGCTGCTGCTGCTGTGGTGGCTCCTACTGCAATAATATGGATGTGAAAAGAATAAATCAAATATCATTTTGTTGTTTACCGCTATTGGCAGTGTGTTGACCTATCCTTCTTCCTCTTCTTCTTCTTCTTCTTCTTCTTCCTTTTATTCTTTTATATTTTTATTTTTATTTACACGTGCACACAGACACAGACACACACAGACACACAGACACAGCCACAGACACACACACACACACACACACACACACACACACACACACACACACACACACACACACGCACAGAGAGAGAGAGAGAACGGTCAAACCAGAACGGACAACTGAAAGAGAGAGAGAGAGGGAGAGAGAGAGAGAGAGAGAGGGACAGAGAGTGAGAAGACAGATATAAACCAACAATCAGACAGACAGACAAGCAGACTGAAAACGAGCGATGATGGAAAGAAAGGTAGAGAGAGAGAGAGACAGAAACAAAGACGGAGACAAATGGCAACGTTGACAGGCTGTCATAAGAAGCTCCATCACACTCTCTGGCACCATACCTGGTCCTGGAGAAGAATCTCCACAGGCGTGCAGAGATCCCCGTTAAATCTGTCTTCACCATGACCCCCCCGTGCTCCACCAACGGAAATGGTGACCAGAAAGGACTGCTTCATCCCCTGGAAGGGATCAATCCCTCAGAGAGAGAGCCACACGAAAACTGATGTTTTTTTTAAATTTTCTCAAACGAAAGAGAGAAAATGAAAAGAAGGAAGGAAGAAATAAAGAAAGAAACGGAAAAAAGGGCGAAACGAAAGACAGAAGGGAGGAATTGAAAGGAAGATATGAAAAAAGCAACAACAACAACAAGCCCCCCCCAAAAAAAAATATATTAAAAAAAACGAGCGACGAACAAACGAACGTATCTTCGAACGAGCGAAAGAAAGAAAGAAAGAAACCACAAAAATGAAGGCAAGGTTCACGCTTCGAAACATTACCCTTGTTTTGGTGATTTGTTTCTTTTGCACGAAGTACTCACGCGTTTGGAGATCAAAGGATTTTGTTTTCCTGTATGATCATTACAAGCAAGCAAGTTTTCCCTATCTTGCTTGTTTCGTGTCCTGAAAGAATCCCGGATTTCTTTGGTTCGCCTCTGCTTGCCATTTTCCACCGTGTGTGCGTGCACATCCAATCATACGCTTGTGCGAATCATTCACAATGTTGTTTCATGCGTACACGCGCTTCGCCTTTGCAGAGACACAAATGCACTTAGGAAGAAAGAAAATCCGATATATATATAAGCGTGTGCGCTCGGGCGTATGTGTTACACGCACACGCGTGGGTCAGGGATAGGGGAATCGTCACCGAGTGAGAAGGAAAGTGGAGCGGGGAATGAACCGAAACGAAACGGCATTTTAGTTCACCGGGGAAATCATATGAGCAAATGTTCTCGGTTTTTTTGTTGTTTTTTTGTTTTGTTGTTGTTGTTTTTTTTCTCCCACCCAGTCCTGCTGAGAGAAGAAGCGTATGGTGAATTCAGCCAGGGATACACAGAGAAAAAGAAAATTAAGGCAAATTTAGCAAGGGATACAGAGAGAGGGAGACAGAGGCAGAAGGGGAGAAAATGCATGTTAAACTCTTCAACCCAAGGGAGTTTACTGCCTCGGAAAGCGAAAAAAAAAAAGAAAAAAAAATGCAGAACAATGCGGTGTTTTTCCTCTAAATCACGTATAGACACATCCAAAAGTATTGTAAGAGTTAGTTCCGTTTCGTTACAGTTTATACATACGTAGGAACGTGAAAACCCATTAATCTAAAATGAGATGAATCTTGATGCCAAGGCCGTGCTCACGTGCAGGCCCAGATGAGTTAATAAAAACAGCCCCTAATGTTTCCGTCTCCGAAATAAAGTTCGAGAGCGCATCCTGTTCTATATTCTTTACATCAAAAGTCAGGACTTACAAAAAAAAAAAGAAAAAAAAAAGAAAGAAAGAAAACCAGACAGGAGGACAAGGACAGTTCAGTCTGCCGTAAGTGCCCTTTCATCACGCGATACCGGTAGATGCTATGAAATTACTAATTTCATGCTGATATTGTATTAGCATTATCTTTCTTCGTTTTTTGTTTATTCATTTGTTGTTGTTGTTTTTGTTTTCAATTTCCTGTTTCTGAATACGATTATTTATATATATATATATATATATATATATATATATATATATATATATATATATATATATATATATATATATTATTGATGATATTGTTCAACAACCTTTACGTTAAAAAAAATGAAGTGCAATGTAAAAAGCGTGAAGCTTGCTGATGCTCTTTAGTCTTTGTTTGAGTTGTAATGATGTGTACTGTTGAACAACTAAAGATATACTTAAACCAAGTGCCCTGTTAACCAACCGTTCCTTCTTCTTCTTCTTCTTTCTTCTTCTTCTTCCTCTTCTTCTTCTTCCCCCTCAATTCTGAAGAGCTGTTCACCAGATTCCTCCGAGATTGTCAGTCGTGTGCCAAAGACAGGGTCTCTGCAAATTATTTTCCTGTTCATTCAGCGATGCAGTCTACCATTTTTTTGTTTGTTTGTTTGTTTTGTTGTGATTTTCTTTTGTATGTTTGTTTTTTTCTGCCTTCCCCACCTTCCTCCCTCAACAATTGCTTGGAGGATTGTTTCAGCACCGGATCATACTAGATAAAACTACTATAAAAAAAAACTTAACACTGCAGGAAAGTTAGTAGAGTGAAACAATTCTTAATTACATGTAGGCAAGATAAACTCGGACCACGAAGAAGACAGAAAAGTAACAATCTGCACTGAAAGAGTAAGCCTGGGTCGAAAAAAGTAATAACGAGTACATTTGTACTTTCTCTATCGAGAAAAGCCTTGTTCTCGTGTGCACACATACACGCACACGCCCAGTTCCGTTATGCCTCAAGCAAACCAAATGAATCATTGAGCTGCGTGAGTCATAACCGGAACAGGAAACAGGAAGTGAACATACGCGCATGAGCACAGTCTGTGTGAAATAAATCGATAGCTGACATCAACGAAACATGTACGACGGTTGTATAGTTATTCTCTCAACCCACCCTCAGTACCACTAAGGTTTAGTCTGTCGGCCATAATTGTCCTTGTCCTTTTTTTTTCTTTTGTGTGTGTGTGTGTGTGTGTGTGTGTGTGTGTGTGTGTGTGTGTGTGTGTGTGTGTGTGTGTGTGTGCTGTTTTCGTCATTAAGCAATTGTAAGTTTTCAAAAAAAACAAAAAAAAAGTTGTCACACACACACACACACACACACACACACACACACTACGCAAACATATTTCACATATTCACATTTGTATCTATTATTTGTATCATTATTGCTAAATACTTGTGTTTATCTCACGGACTGGCCGAATGAGTATGAAAAAAAAATGTCGACAATGCGCATTGTATAATGTCAAGTATGTTATACACTTTTATGTGGTATACGACGAGTTGTCCTGGAGACGATGTGGCGATCGTCCTTGACCAGTGCGTCCGTCAGAAGAAGAAAAATCACTGTGTGTCGTTTCAGGGAGGGGGGCGGAGGGGGCTGGGGGTGGGGCGTTACCTGCCTCCTGTCCAGGCGTCAGCTTTTTTTTCCCATGAATTAATGTTGATCTTATTGTATGTCTTTTGACGTATATGTATTATAATGTCTAAGATGATTTTTTTGATTATCCCACACACAGAATCTACACACTCACATTACAGCAACCTAATTATCAGAAAACTCCAAACTCATGTATAATGTTAAAATATTGGCTGAAATTGTCCATGAAAACCGATTATTCAGACAAAGAACTTAATGTATTTGGAAGAATACTACTTTGAATACATTTAGAAACAATGTATCAATCGAAAATTGACATGTTATATTAAAAAAAAAACTACAAAAAAACAACAACAAAAAACAAAACAAAACAAAAAAAAGAAAGAAAAAAAAGTTTGGTATTTTTGGCCAATGAAGAAGGCGTATGAAAGCACAAAAAGGGGGGGGGGGGGGGAAGGAGAAAAAATAAAAAAGACCAACACATTCTGGTGCTCCATGACCTGCATGCAACTGAGGCCACCAAAAAAAAGGTAAGTTTTCACGATGCTGATACTATACTCCAGGTAGATTTTCTTGCACAGTGACTATTGAATATGAAACTGACCTATCCCTTTAAAAGGGAGAATTATCAAGCAGGCTACCTAGTACTGAACGACCAGTCTCTTTCTGCAATGTATGGAGAAAACTGTTTCCGCTCACCGCATGGTATGAGAGCAGAACATGCCTAGCTACAAGACAAGTTGTCAACTGTTCCAGTTATTTTATCAAGAGTAGATTTATTTCGCTTGGTGTACTTTTTTTTTGTTTGCTTGTTGTTGTTGTTTTGTTTTGTTCTGTTTTTTTGTTGTTGCTGTTTTTGACTCACTTGTGTAAAAAAAAAGTGAGTCTATGTTTTTACCCGGTGTTCGGTTGTCTGTGTGTGTGTGTGTGTGTGTGTGTGTGTGTGTGTGTCTGTGTCTGTGTCTGTGTGTCCGTGGTAAACTTTAACATTGACATTTTCTCTGCAAATACGTTGTCAGTTGACACCAAATTAGGCATAAAAATGGGAAAATTCAGTTCTTTCCAGTCATCTTGTTTAAATCAATATTGCACCTCTGGGATGGGCACAAAAAAAAATAAATGAAGGCTAATTATATGCAAACTGCATTTACTGTTATATTTATATTTTTGGCATTCTCTAAACTTGGCACTTTGATCTGATATTCTGACCCAACAACAAGAGCAGTCATTATTATCATTTTTTATTCAAACAGGAACTTCTTTTGCTAAGCATGGAAGTTTTATTTATTTTGCAAACGTTTTGGTGCCGATAGTAAAAAAGGGAAATTACTCTGTAATTAATGCTAGGGGACTTAATTTGCTTTAAACTGATCTTTCTCATCTTAAACATTTCATTTTGAAATTATACTCAATACATAAAAAGCTTGGATTTTTTTTTAAAGTGTATCGCAAGTGAGTCTTGAAGGCCTTGCCTCTCTTGTTTTTTTTTAACATAAGCAGTGAATGATTTTCAGACCCCAGGGAGTCCACAGGCGAAAGAAAACTCATTGCCATATTCCTGCATTATTTAAGCAGGATACTTAGTACTGAATGACCAGTCTCTTGCCACACCCCACACCCTCTTTTATTCCACCTCACCTAAAGCCTATATAACACAGAACGTCAACGAATACGTTTCGAATGGAACAATCAGCTTCGATCTAGATTGTTCCCTTGCAAAATGAACGCATGTCAATATGCTACACGCTTGCCATTTTTGTTGTTGTTTGTTGTTGTTGTTTGCTTTTTTGTTTTATCATTATGAATTTTGTTAATTCGGAGAAACTGACAATCAAAAGCAAAATGTTTCAGACATCAAAAAAATCATTATCTGAAATTAGCTCCATGTCAATGCAATATTTCTTTGGGAACACATTAAAGAAGATAATGTCAGGCATAAATGTTACCCCCAAAATTATTTTAATATCGTTTGATTTATTTATTCTGAAATGTTTTCAGTTTAGTTGCTTACAAGCAAACTATATGGAATAAATGTCTAATAACCAGTAGTAACAAAAATAAAACCTCCTTTTTGCAGTATCAGCAGTGATTGAACACTTGACCTCACTATGACCATAATAAATCGCAATAAAAGCTCCATCAAATCTTTGCTGCTGCGCTCATGAACTATTCTCTTTCCACTGATTATTTTGTTGTTCATGGTCTTGTTGCTGTTGTTGTTGTTGTTGTTTTTTTGTTGTTGTTGTTGCTTTTTGTTTGTTGTTGTTGTTTTTTGGTTGT
>NC_134898.1:20206011-20208511 GCF_041734735.1 Babylonia areolata
TCTTCCTCCTCATCCTTCTCTTTTCCTCTCCCTCCTCTTCTTCTTCCTCCTCCTTCCCCCGGCTCTTTCTTCTACTACTACTCCTTCTTCTTCTTCTTTTTCTTCTCGTTCTTTTAACCATGATTATCCTCCTCCGTTCGTGTTTTGGTTTTAACCCTTACTGTCTTCAACTACACACGAAGCAGTGTTGTTCTCTAAAAGGTGCTCCACATTTGCCAGAATCTGGCACACGACATCAACCCGCGCCTCTCCCCACCCCACCTTCCCGAAGAATGGGATGAGACTCTAGCGAGCCAATCAGTCCATTATCTTTGACAGACACATGCACATTCTTTTTCTTTGCAGCTTTTTGTTTTTTGTTTTGTTTGTTTGTTTGTTTACGGCGAAGCTACATTAAACGAAGCAGAGATTCTAGGGAGATTAAAAAACAAAAAAAAAAAAAAAAAACATGAGTGTTCAGCCTCTTCATCTTTTCCCCTGTGCTATGTGTCTGTCTCTACGTTTTAGCGTGCTTTTCTCTTTCTGTCTCTGTCTGTGTCTGTCTGTAAGTCGCTCTCCCTCATTCCCCCCCCCTCTCTCTCTCTCTCTCTCTCTCTCTCTATATATATATATATATATATATATATATATATATTTGTCTGTCTGTCAGTCTCTGTCTCCGTCTCTGTCTCTATCTGTATGTGTCTTTCTCTCTCTGCATATCTGTGTCTCTATGTCTTTGTCTCTATGCTGTCTCTGTCTCTCTGTCTCTGTCTCTCTCTCTGTCTCTCTCTTTCTCTCTCTCTGTCTCTCTTTCTCTCTTTACCTATCTATATCCATCTATCTGTCTATCTTTCTGTCTCGCTTCTTGTTCTTGGTCTTGTTTTTATTCTTCTTCTGCTTCTTCTGCTTCCCTCCTCTTCCTTCTTCTTCTTCTTCTTCTTCTTCTCCTCCTCCTCCTTCTCCTCCTTCTTCATCTTCTTCTTCTTCTTCATCTTCTGCTTCTTCTTCTTCTCTTTTGTCTTCTTCTCCTCCTACTCCCTCTTCTTCTACTTCTCCTCCTCCTCCTCCTTCTTCTTCTTCTTCTTGCCCCTGTCTCGTTTGCACTGTTTGACGTTCTTTCGTTTTCTCTGCGACCTGTATTTATCTTGACACGTCTTGTTTTGTGTTTTCCCTTCAAGTCAGTTTCTGTCAGAAATGGGCTGCGGGGCACACAAACCCCTTGCCCCTCCTGCTAAAGGAAGACGACAAGACTCTTCGCGAGCCAACACGCACGCACACACGCACAAACACACACACACACACACACACACATACGCACGCACGCAGGCACACACACACACACAAACGTGCGCGCGTACAGACGCTCGCACGCATGTACACGCAGAGTATGAGCACGCACAAAAATACAGAGACAGGGTGAGATTGACACAGACACAGGGACAGAAAGAAGAAATGGACTTGATGCTCTCTGTCTCTGTGTCTCTGTCTCTGCAACACTCTCTCTCTCTCTTTGTTTCGCTCTCTCTCTCTCTCTCTCTCTCTCTCTCTCTCTCTCCCCCTCTCTCTCTCTCTTCTCTTCTCGCTTATCTATCTCCCCCCCTCTCTCTATACCTCTCTGTCTTTGTCTGTCTGGCTCTCTCTCTCTTTCTCTCTCTCTCTTCTCTTCTCTTCTCGCTTATCTATCTCCCCCCCTCTCTCTCTCTATCCCCTCTCAGTGCATGTCACGTTTCTTTTCTATGAACAAATCAAGGTCTGCCACACACACACACCTCCGACCCCCCCCCCACCCACCCCCCCAGCCCCAGCCACCACACACTACCAGTAAGTCAAAAACCACCCACTCCTCCTCCTCCCAAATATCGAGCCAACTTTTAAAAAAAAAATTTTAAAAAAACAAACAAAAAAACACACACACACAAAACAACTAAAACAGAACATCAACAACACAACACTAATAACAAGCGAGCGTACAGGAACACGTTATAAACTTTAGTTAATGTTCATCTGTTTTTCTCGCCCCACCCCCCACCCCCACTCCCCTCTCCACTCACGTATCCACCGCCCACCACCACCCCCTATCCATCTGTCACCACCACCACCACTACCACCACCACGACCACCACCACCACCACTCGCGTGTCTTCCCCTCCCACCCCTCCTTTATTCTGTCGCAACAAACTTTTTTTTTCCACTTCTTTCCTTCAAAATCCGTGATGTTTCGCCATTACGGCTGTGTCAAATCCCCCGGCATGCCTTCCACTTCCGACCGCGAAGTACGTAGGATTCAGGTTGTTAATGGCCATTTTCTGTGCCTTCTTATTGCGGGGTGGGGGGCGTGGGAGGTGTGTGTGTGTGGGGGGGGGGGGGGGGGGGGGGGGGGGGGGGGGGGGGGGGCTCCTCACAGGTTGCTGGTGGTATCCAAGGAGGCATGTGTGAATTTAGATATTCTTTCTTTCTTTCTTTCTTTCTGTCTCTGTCTGCGTGTTTCTCTGTCTTTCTGTGTCTGTGTTGTTACTTT
>NC_134898.1:20213511-20216011 GCF_041734735.1 Babylonia areolata
ATATATATATATATATGAGAGAGAGAGAGAGAGAGAGATTGTTAATGTTATTTTTCCTAGCAAATTAAAGAAAGAGGGAAGCAGACAAACAGAGGTAAGGAGTGTAAGTTGGGAAGAGAACAGACCAAGTTGAGATGAAAACCAAACCCCAAAACTTCTTTCAAATCCCCGAAAGGAAAGCAAAAGCTCACAGTATGTTTCACAGCATCACTCCAGACACAAGCCAGCTGCACAACAAGTACAGAGTTTCCACTTAACCATCAACAACGCAGGTGCAGGTGTCTGCTTGTATTCCCCCCCCACACATGGGGTCTCGCCCACTTACCCACACTTCTTCAGCTTCAGTCCCTGACTGTGTCTGTCTGCCGGAGTCTGACAGGAGCTGTGTCAACCTCCAGCCCTCCAGTCTTCTTGCCAAGCGCATTAGATTGTCTGGATTTCAAACCGCATCCTCAGTGTCTGATTTTCATCTTGCACCACCACCACCACCACCACCACAACCACCCACGTTGACAAACCAGTCCCCTCCTCACTTCTCTTCTCTCGCACCAAATTCTCATTCCTGTCTGCATGCCTTTTTTGGGGAAAAAAAACAATACAAACCAGACGTTCGGTGTGTTTCACATACCTTGCGACAGATTTTAACTGATCGAGTTTAAACTTTGTGGACCTTGTTTGCAAATGTATAAGATCCTTGGCATAAAATGGCAAGACGGGGTCTCCAACCTCCAGGTCCTAGAGAGGAGCGGCCTGCCCAGCATCGAAAGCCTGCTGATCCAGTGCCAGCTATGCTGGACAGGACACGTTGTCCGCATGACAAACAGAAGGATCCCGAAGACGCTTTTGTATGAACAGCTGAAGGAAGGCCACCGCGAACTTGGAAGACCCTGCAAGCGCTTCAAGGACACCTTGAAGACAAACCTCAAAGCCTGTGGCATAGACATCGCTTCCTGGGAAACTGATGCCCTTGACCGCTCTCGCTGGAGGATGCTGTGCTCTAGTGGCTTAAAGACGTTTTGAAAACAAGAGAACGCTGGCCATTAAGACGAAGCATGAGCGAAGGAAGCAGGGCTCAACTTCTGGAGACGTTTTCCATTGCAACACCTGTGAGAAGTGCTGCGCATCCAGACTCGGCCTCTTCTCCCATATGAGGACGCACACCGACAGATAAGCCTGCCTGCCTACTCATCCGTCGGTCCGACGGGAGACTCCCTCATCACGATTCTCCATTATTCAGTATCTTATATTGTTCGTTCCATACAGATCAAACGTTCCCTTCTCCAACCGATTTCAATGACGGTTGATGTTCTGTGGCAAACATGCCCACACACAAAATACGTGAATGAATTAATGAAATTAAAAACGCTTCGCTCAACATGCACCGTAAACAAATTAAGAGATTAACGAAGTCTTGCTTTTTCATTGACCGATTAGCGTTAGATCTTACATTATGATGGAAAACGATGAAAATATAAGACAACTATATTATAGATTAAACTTTTGGCCCCGGATTGAGTTTCTGCTTCAACAAAGAAAGTGTGTGTGTGTGTGTGTGTGTGTGTGTGTGTGTGTGTGTGTGTGTGTGTGTGTGTGTGTGTGTGTGTGTGTGTGTGTGTGTGTGTGCGTGTGTGTGTGTGTGTGTGTGTGTGCGTGTGTGTGTATGTGCGTGTGTGTGTGTCTGTGTCTGTGTGTGTGTGTGTGTGTGTGTGTGTGTGTTAAACCTGTCGCGCAGTACAATGGCAATTTTAGCTGGACATGACTGAGTTAGGCAAGCATGCCACGGCCATTGTCGCTTCGTTTTCTCTGCCTCGTCCATCTTATACTTTGTCTGCGAGTGGTGCACGCTAAGTTCTTGTTTGAAATGGTCGACCACTCACGCCTTTCTCCAAAAACTTTCTCTTTTTCTTTTTTTTTAAACTTTAAACTTAACTCTCTTGGGCGTACTCATGACTCAAGCAGTTGCTCAAAAGTGTGGGGAAACTAATTTCAGGGCATTGGAAGTGAACAACACACCACAGCGACAATGAAACGAAGCCTCTCTGCCACACCTCAGAATCGAACTGCAGTTTCGTCGTTTGTCTTGGAATTACTTCGGTAAGGTTAATGGGGAACGTTCGTTCACATTAAATCATGGTGATTCGGATGCGGTGATAAACGGCACCCTTTATGCATGCAGCGCACGTTGTAGATAGATAGATAGATAGACAAGTTTGTCTTTGGTTAATCCACTTCGTAAGAACAAAGAAATGAACAAAGGAAAGGACGATTGCAAAGAGAAAAAAAAAAAACTATATGGATACCGCTACATTGTAGCGATGCGCTCTTCTCCGGAACAGCACCCCGACAAAAAGTAATGCAATACAATACGATACGATACGATACAATACAATACAATACAACGCGGTGCAACGCTGCTCTGACAAAACGACACACCATGACACGACCCAACCCAACCCTATACGTTACAGATAGATAGACAGATAGACAGATAGATAGATAG
>NC_134898.1:20228511-20241011 GCF_041734735.1 Babylonia areolata
CCAATCTGTCCTTGTGACAACAATAACAATAACAACATTAACGATAACGACACCAAAATAATAATTTTGTTAACACTGCTACATCTACTGCTACTACAACGAAGAATGATCACCAGCATCATCATCATTAACATCGTAAAAAGTAATAAAACGAACGCATTCATACATTTATATCCATACACATGCACACACTCTCTCCACCCAACATACACACACACACACACACGCACGCACGCACGCACACACACACACACACACACACACACACACACACACACACACACACACACACACACACACACACACACACACACACACACACACACACACACACACAGAGCAAAATTGTGAAAGAAAGGTTGTTGTTTTTTGTTGACCCTCCTCCAAACCTGCCCCCCAGAAAGGGAGATAACTGCACACATTTCCCCGCCATCCTTCTTCAGTAGTACGTAATCAATTGAACGTGCAAAACACTCACACCGATCTTTCTATGTGAACTGTGGCTGACTTGTTCAATGAAACTGCCAAAGAAATATAGATGAGAAAGAGAAAACGAGAAAAGAAAGAAAGGAAAACACAACAACAAAAACACGTATAAAGAGAATAAAAGAAAAGAAACGAAAAGAAATTCGACGTGTAAAAGAAGCGTATAAACACTAAAGTGACAATTTTAAGTAAACTTCGCACAAATATGCAAGAAATTCGACGTGTGAAACAAGCATACAAACACTAAAGTGACAACTTTAATAAGTAAACCTCGCACAAATATCCAAACCCAAACAAAATAACGGTAATTCACACACACACACACACACACACACACACACACACACACACACACACACACACACACACACACACACACACACACACACACACACACACACATAATTTCACGTACACTGTAACACCCAACATACATACAATACATCATGCAATGGTGCCAGATTTTAACATGGTCACCTATAACCCCACACGATCGTGTTACATGAAACAGCTTGCTCACTTGGCCCCAAAACTACAGTTCATTCGTCGCGACAAGAACATAACTATATTAACAACCAACAAACAACAGATCACTCAAAAACATTATATTTGGTTTGCATAACGGAATAATATCTTATTTTCCAGGGGGGTGGGGAGAGAGAGGAGATTGTACAGCGTACCCCCATGCCCATCTGTAAGATTGAGTAGCAGACTGGATTTAGTGGGATCAGATGGTTGGTTATAATATGAAGAAGAAGAGGACGAAGTGGCGTAATCGTTCCTGTCACCCAGTGACAAATCTGGGGAGAACTAGCAAGAGTGCACATGTGGTACCTGTCGCCCAGTGACAAAGTAGGGAGAAACATAAGTGTGCTTAGAGCCCCTGTCGTCCAATGACAAAGTGGGTAGGGGTGACATATCAGTGTATTAGTAGTTCATATCGTCCAATGACAAAGTGGGTAGGGAAGACATATCAGTGTACTGGTAGTTCCTGTCGTGCAATGACAAAGTAGGGAGAAATATCGGTGTACATTCTTTTTTGGGGGTGGGTGGGTGGGGGACAGGGTTTGGAGCTGGGTGTCCTTTTTGATTATTTGAGTGTGTCTTCATGGTGTTGTTGACCACCATTATCGCCAACAGCTGTATAGATTGGGTTGAAAACAGAAATCGGCATTTCTCTTCAATGGAGAGGATGTCTGCCCTTACGTATCAACCCAACGCGCTGGTCAGGCCTTTCTTCTTCTTCTTCTTCTTCTTCTGCGTTCTCGGGTCATGCTGTCAGATAGTTATTTCGGTCTGCGGCTCGAAGTCCTCGGCAGTGCAGCAGGTGGTCCCCAGAACTTCTTGTGGACTTCCACCGCTTACGGCCAGGTTTCCCTCCTCAGTGCACTAACAGCTGGCCTTTCGAATGACCAAGAAATGTGTTTCACTGTCTCTCTAATTTTTAACCCCCATCTTTATTTCCTGCAACCTGTGGCTGGTGGACAGTTACAGCAAGCAGGGAAAAAGGCGTGGGGAAAAGGGGAATTTCATTGGTCGCAACTGGTCACGTGGGGTCACACATCAAACAAACAACTTCCAGGGAAAGAGATTGGAGAGTGGAATTCCATTTACCCCGGGGTGTTAAAACAGTTCCATAGCAACAACTGGCAGGAAGAGCAGAGACAGAGATAGGTGGGGAGACATCGATCTGACAACACAGGAGGGCCTAATGTATTTTTTAACGTTTTGCACTCAGCCATGCCACGGAGAGAGCGTTCGAGTTAGTTATAAAGAATGGGAATGAGGCTGGGAGAGCAAGGTCATAAAAAAATTATTTCTATTCTATAGCGATGGGAAAATATAACAATATATATATATATATATATATATATATATATATATATATATATATATATATATATATATATATACATATACATATATTTATGCCAATTTAGAAACAGATTGAAAAGCATCCGCTTTCGTTAAAGGTGTGGCTGTTGCTTTGGTGGTTGAGAGACGTCACTGACGTGACAGATGCAATGAATATTGAATTACTGAAATTAATTTCATTTATAAGAGGCGTGAGGGAGGGCGAAGTCAATCGTTTGTTTTATGAACAAAAGTCGTGTTCTCTCTGTCTCTCTCACTCACATACTTTAAAACTTACCGAGAAATCATTTCTGATGAAATCCCTTTCTGTGAGTACTTTGTCACCACAACCGCCCCTCCAACAATAACTTTTAAATGAAACAAACAAACAAAAAAATCATCCAAGTATTATTTCGTAACCTTACAACTTAATCGTGAGTCTCCAACACAGTAACCAAATGTTAAACCATTGGGAAAAAATGAGCTCACACAGACTCGCAATATATATCATTCCAGTGAAGTTTTTGGTTTGATTACTCTCTCTCTCTCTCTCTCTCTCTCTCTCTCTCTCTCTCTCTCTCTCTCTCTCTCTTGCCATAAGTTCCAAGCCGCTGACTGATGATGTAAACCTGTTCCAATCGAAATCAGTGGAAAATAATTCATCTGTTTCGAGACGGATGAGGTCAACAAACTTCAGAACTAGTCATTAACAGAATGATGAAGTGGCGTAACAAAGAGTTGTGACTGACAGCGATTACTCTCGGGGACAGATTGGTTTTTGGTTTTTGTTGTTGTTTTTTTCCATCAGCAGGACCATCCTTTCATTCACTGCAACCTGTTGCTTGTTTGTTGAACGGGAAAACTGGTTACTAGAGACATGTGGGTGGGAATCGAGAATCCCAATTCGTTTGAAGGAGTCGTATAGTTTATGTGCAACGACTACAAGCAAAAACAGATGTGAGAGAGTACAGATCATCATAGGGAGTCAAACAGTGTAACCGCAACAACCACCACCACAACAACAACAGCATCAAGCAAAGTAGATTTGAGAGAATTCAGTTCATCACAGGAAGCCAAACAGTTTAACTGCAACAACAACAACAACAACAACAACAACAAGAAGTAAAAGAGGTGGCAAGCAATGATGACATTTGGGGGCAGATTGACAATGTTACAAGGTAGACATGCCTTCTTCATTCGGTGCTACCTCCAGTCTGTTTGTTGAAACTATGAAAACCGCCAGTTAAAAGGCGAGGGTGGGAAAAGGGAGATTCCCATTCGTTTAAAAGGGAGTCATGCTGTTTACCGGAAACAAACTATACAGGCAAAATAGATAGGGAGGGAATTCCGTTCGTCACAGTGAACCACCATACAGCCTGACTGCAAATAAATACCAGCAAAAGAGACAGGAAAATAATTCCATTCATCAGGGGAGGGGGTGGGGGGCGGGGGGCGGGGTGTGTGGGGGGTAGGGGGGGGGGTCATATAGTTGAACATAGCGACACTCCCCAAAAAGCAGAAAAGATGGACAAGAAATTTTTTTTGAAAAAAACGACTTGTCACAGAAGTCATCCAATTTAAAATAACAGCAGCACAGCAATCGCTATGGACAGAGAAAAAAGAGCAGGAGAGAAGAATTCGATGTGTCACAGAGTATCACAGAAATTTAAAATATCTGCTGTCATTCAGATGATTGAGGGAGAGGACTAGGATTAGAGAGAGAAGGGGGAGGAAGAGAGAGAGAGGGAGAGGGGAGAGAGACAGATGCGGAGACAGAGACTACTTTTTTTTTATTTTTACACTATTTCTGTTTTTATATGTTTTTGTCACCGTTCTGAAACAGATTGGGAGTGCATCGGGTGAGAGACAAACAGACAGACAGACAGACAGAGACTACCCTTCCTTTTTGATTTTTTGCTATTTGTTTTTTATACGTATTTGTCAACGTTCAGAGACGGATTGGGAGTGCATCGAGTGTGGGTGTGTGTTTTTTTAGTGTGGCTTTCTCTCTGATGACATTGGCCGTGTGACCGGCGTGGCTGATCAAGCGATTGACGGCGATAATGGACTGTCTTTTAAATTAATAACTGATAATGGGAGGGCGATGTCCTTTCGTTTTATGTTACCAAAAAGATTGAATCTCTCTCCCCCCACCCTATCTCTCTCTCTCTCTCTCTCTCTCTCTCTCTCTCTCTCTCTCTCTCTCTCTCTCTCTCTCTCTCTCTCTCTGCCTATGTATATTCATAAAGAATTAAAAGAAGGTTACAAAAGAAAAGAAAAAAAAGTAATAATAAAGATTTTGTCTTGTCTTGTCTCGTCTCTCTCTCTCGTTCCCTCTGTTTGTAAGCCTCTGTCTCCATATTAGTCTATCTGTCTTTCTGCCTCACACACACACACACACACACACACACACACACACACACACAACACATACACACACACACACACACAACACACACACACACACACACACACAACACATACACACACACACACACACACACACACACACACACACACACACACACACACACACACACACACACACACGTTTAACCAATTGTCCTTGTCGAAATCAAAAACCTTTTTTTTCTAAATTCTTTCCTTTTTCCTTCGCTTTTCAGTGTCTTCATCTCTAGGAAAAAGACCGTATTTCTGGGTCCCTCTCTTTCGCCCTCCTTCCTCCATCTCTCTCTCTCTCTCTCTCTCTCTCTCTCTCTCTTTCACCCCCTCTCTCTCTCTTTCTCACCCCCTCTCTCTCCCTCTTTCTCCCTCTCTCTCACCCTCTCTCTATCACCCCCCTCTCTATCACCCCTCTCTCCCTCTTTCTCTCACCCCCATCTCTCTCTCTCACCCCCATCTCTCTTTCTCCCTCTCTCTCACCCCTCTCTCTCACCTCTATCTCTCTCTCACCCATCTCTCTCTCCCTCTCTCTCCCCCCCTCTCTCTCTCCCCCTCTCTCTCCCTCTCTCTCTCATCCTCTCTCTCTCACCCCTCTCTCTCACCCCCCCTCTCTCTCTCACCCCTCTCTCCCTCTCTCTCTCACCCCATCTCTCTCTCTCTCTAACACTAACACTGTTGCATTCGCCAATCCCTTAATATGTCTGTCTCTGTCACGTTGTGTCTCCATAACCTTCCCTCGGGGGGAGGGGGGGGGGGAGATTCCGACCTAATCCTGTTGGATATTCGGTTTCATCACGTCGACATGCCTATGTATATTCATAAAGAATTAAAAGAAGGTTACAAAAGAAAAGAAAAAAAAGTAATAATAAACTTGCGTGGGCTGGTACAGCTAGTGTCCGGTTGGATAAGAATTTCCAGTGACAGGGTGGTGTGTGGAAGTGAATTATTTACGTCACATGCACAATCCCCCTTTTTTCACGGGGGAGGGTTTTTCAGCTGCAGGCACCACAGGTTGTCTCTCTGGAATCACGAGCTCTGTGTCCGGTGTTTCAGGTTGATCTCAATGTCGTGAGCAGAGGATGGTTATGATCACGACGATGGGGGAAGAGGGAGAGGGGGTGCGTGTAGGGGGTTGGGGGGGGGGGGGTCAGCATTCTCTCTCTCTCTCTCTCTCTCTCTCTCTCTCTCTCTCTCTCTCTCTCTCTCATGAAAACATGGAATCAAGCAAACAGTGGACTGAGTTCAAATAGGTGGGGAAAAAAAGATAAATAAAGAATAGTAAATAAAACTGATAATAAATAGATGAATATATGACAGCTAAATAAGCAAATAAATAAATAAATCAGCCAGTGTCACGATCTCTGTCACGAATATCTCAGCAAGGAAAAGGTAGAGAGAGAGAGAGAGAGAGAGAGAGAGAGAGAGAGAGAGAGAGAGAGAGAGAGAGAGAGAGAGAGAGAGAGCAAAACAAAACAAAATAAAACAAAACAAAAAACGAAACGAAACAACAATCAACAATCAACGAACGTGCGATTGCTCAAGATCCCAATCACTCTATAAATACCCGACAATGATGGATTTAGTGTAACAAGTTTTGTTTTGTTTTGTTTTGTTTTGGGTTTTTTTCTCCCATTTTGTGCTATCGCCCTTCTGTCCTCGGATGATTGGAAGGCCGCCCCCCCCTATTCTAAATCAGGAAAATTTCATTTGTCTTCGTCTGGGCTTGGGGCAACAAACAAGTCCACTGGGCAAACGACTGGCTGGGCACTTGGCAGACATCGCCTCATCAAACTCATCAGTGCCGCCGCGCCTTCCTTTATTAAATCTTGAACAGTTGTAGTTTCTTCTTCGTCTTTTGGTGTTTCTTTGTTTTGTTTATTTATTTATTTATTATTTTTATTATTATTATTTTTGTTGTTGTTGCTTTTCTCTCTCTCTCTTGGCTGCCCAAATCTTCTGCGCATATTCAGTCTATAGCATTAAATGTGTCTGTGGAATTTAACTTTTCCCTCCAGCCCCCTCCCCCCCCTCACACACACACACACACACACACACACACACACACACACACACACACACACACACACACACACACAGATGCACAAATACGCAGTCACACTCTCTCTTTCTCCTGCCCCCCCCCCCCCACCCCTCCCTCAACCCCCGCTCCCTCCTTTTCTATCCCGGTCTAATACCACCTTGAATCGAAAGACGTAAAACTGAAGACAGCTACTACCACTACTTCCTACCCCCTCCTCCCCTCACCCCCCCTCACCCCCCACCACCCACCACACACACACACACACACACACACACACACACACACACACACACACACACACACACACACACACACACCTCTCAAACACCGCTTGTCCTGAATCCAACCCAATATACACAGGCACACCCGTTCTCTGCCGCAGTTCCAGCGCCGACAATCAATCCACAACTAACGACTCATTACTGTCAGTTCGTCGTGAAGCCACGCACCAGAGGAAACCCTGCACTGCTGACGAGTTATTTGGGATGGTGCCCATTAGCGTCATTCTAACGGGAACATATGCAAAACACCATCTCTTCTTCTTCTTCCGTGTATAGGCTGCGATTCCTACGTTCCTTCGTATGCACAATTGGGCTGTTACGTGTATGACCGTTTTGTTTTTTTCCCGCCATGTAGGCAGACATACTCCGTTTTCGGGGGAGGCTGGGAGGAGAGGAGAGATACATGTCGGGTATGTTCGTGTTTCCATAACCCACTGAACGTTGACATGGATTATGGGATCTTTAACGTGCGTTTTTGATCTTCTGCGTGTATGTATATACACACACACACACACAAAAGGGGGAGGGGGGGAATGGGGGGGGGGGGGGGGGGGGGGGGGGGCAGGCACAAGCAGGTCTGCACATATGTAGACCTGGGAGATCGAATAAAAAATAGCAACCGTTTACCCACCAGCCGCCAAAACACCTGTTAAGCACCAGTCTGGTGACGGTCATAATTACTTAGACGAGAAGCCTTTCCCTAGAGCGGGGGAAAAACAAAGTATTCCAGCTTATATCAGACACCGCAATGCTGATAACTAGCTTCAGTCGGTGGTGTCTGCCCTCCCACGCCACTAGCCCTTACTACTCAGTGTATACAAGCCACATTGGGCAGTCCCACCACCGACAGTCCCCCGCAGCGAACCATCAATGTTTTAGGTCTGCTTCGAGCCACACGGTAGAGAAGACCCTGCGTTGCCTGCAGGGATCACTTCGGTGATGTTCAGCAATGATTCTCCATCCCAACGTCATGAAAGGCAGTACAAATCAACGTCACGGAATATAACACAACTCAGCTGAATGTAATGCAGTTCAACGCAACGTCATGAAATACAGTACAACGCAACGTCATGAAATACAGTACAACACAACGTAATGAAATACAGTACAACGCAACGTCATGAAATACAGCACAACGCAACCTCATGAAATACAGCACAACGCAACGTCATGAAATACAGTATAACGCAACGTAATCAAATACAGTACAACGTAACGTAATCAAATACAGTACAACGCAACGTCATGAAATACAGCACAACGCAACGTCATGAAATACAGTACAACGCAACGTAATGAAATAGAGTACAACGTAACGTAATCAAATACATCACACCGCAACGTCATGAAATACAGTACAACACAACGTAATCAAATACAGTACAACGCAACGTAATGAAATACAGTACAACGCAACGTAATCAAATACAGTACAACGCAACGTAATGAAATACAGTACAACGCAACGTAATCAAATACATCACACCGCAACGTCATGAAATAGAGTACAACACAACGTAATGAAATACAGTACAACGTAACGTAATGAAATACAGTACAACGCAACGTAATCAAATACATCACACCGCAACGTAATGAAATACAGCACAACGCAACGTAATGAAATACAGCACAACGCAACGTAAACAAATACAGTACAACGCAACGTCATGAAATACACCACAACGCAACGTAATGAAATACAGTACAACACAACGAAATGAAATACAGTATAACGCAACGTAATGAAATACAGTACAAAACAACGTAATGAACCAAACTAATGAAATACATCACAACACAACGTACCGAAACACATCACAACGTAATATGGATGGATGGATATTGCGCCTATCCTCCGTTGGAGATAACATAACAAATCGAAATCAATCCAACCCAACTCAACTAAAAACCCGTACGCAACCTAACCCAACCCAACCCAATCACAACACAACAATACACAACACAACACGAAGCCGCACGTAAGACACAAACACAGTAATTCAGTAGATCACGTGACAGACAGAAATAGTCGAGAGAGAATTACCAGCTGGTAACTATAGCAGTGGGAGGATAATTTATGCCACGAACATGTCAACGTCCGACTTGTGTACAAGACAAAAGTGTTTGCCCAAACCCCTGTGTTCATTGATTTGTCTCCATTGTATGGATTAATGCTATTGCTGCTGCTGCTGCTGCTGCTGTTGCTGCTGCTGTTACCGAAGATGCTGCTGCTGCTGCTGCTGCTGCTGCTACTTATGATGATCTTGTTACTGCTGCTGATGTTGCTGTTGCTGTTGTTATTGATGGTGCTCAATGTCGAACTAGTTTCTAGTTTCCATATTTGTCGGAGGTTGTTTCTGCGCTTGTTTGTGGGGATTTTTTGTTGTTTTGTTGTTGTTGTTGGTGGTGGTGGTGGTGGTGTTCTGTTGTGGTTGTTGTTGTTTTTATGGTTAGTTATTGGCTGAACAGAAACCGCGTTTTCCCATACAACATTTCCTAAATTTCTTATGTGATCGATTGGCTGATCTATTTGTTCATTTCTTGGTTAGTCCGTCAATCGTTCATTTATTTATTGGTTCATTCATCGCTTCATTTAATTGTCGATTCTTCCTTTCATTCATTCATTCATTCATTCATTCATTCAATCCTTCAATCAATCATTCATTCACTCATTTATCCGTTCATTCGTTCAGTTAGTCAATCATTCGTTCGTTCGTTCATTTGTTCGTGCGTTCGCTCATTCTTTCTTTCGTTCACTGGTTTGTATATTCATTGGCTGAGCCACATCATTCAAAATTCATCCTCTTTCAAACAGAGAAAACTCACTTCATCTTTGCCGCACATTGCCCACAAGACAAACGCAGTGAACGTGTACACTAAAATAAAAATCATTAACGCCCAAAGACAAAAACCAAACATGTTTTAAATGGGTTGCAGCTAAGAACAAGACAGTAAAAAGCGATAAAAGCCTTCTAACATCTAAATACCAAGCTTTTAGAACCTACCGTTTTCTTTATTACCATACCACAAGACTACGGGAGTTCTAAAAAGCATCGTAAATAACAAATGTCGAGCGGGAAAAGTTTCCAAATTCTTTATCAAAACAAGACGCTTGTGAACATTCGAAAGGTTCCACGTTCGTGAATATTCTTTTATTCCCAGCTCCGTTTCCACTCCTCTCTCTCTCTCTCTCTCTCTCTCTCTCTCTCTCTCTCTCTCTCTCTCTCTCTCTCTCTCTCTGTATACATCTATCTATGTATCTATAATATATATATATATATATATATATATATATATATACTGTAACTGTGACGCCAATCTCTCTCTCTCTCTCTCTGTCTCTCTGTCTCTGTCTCTGTCTCTGTCTCTCTGGTTTTGTTTCTCAAACACACATTTCCATTTTCTCACTCATTCACAATCGACCTCTCGCCCACCACACACGTGCACACACACACACACACACACACACACACACACACACACACACACACACACGCGCGCGCACACACACACCCGCCCACACACACACACACACTCACACACACACACACACTCGCACACACACACACACACACACACACACACACACACTTACACACACACACACACACACACACACACACACACACACACACACACACACACACACACACACACACAAGCGATGCTAATAGCAAGACAGCAGGGCCAGCAGCAGCAGCAGAAACCAGCAATAACTGCCACTCTCTCATCCATTGCCCACCGACAGAGAATTAGCGGGTTGGCGCGATTCGCTCCGGCAAAAAAACAACAACACAACACCAACAAAATGACCGACAATAACATCCTCCATGTCTCGCAAAATACTGGGAGGGTAGCAGAGGGCAGGCTGGGCCGTCATTTTTGTTTGTTTGTTTGTTGCTTGCTTGTTTGTTTCCTAACGTCATCACGTTCAGTTCAGCACGTGCATCACAGAAACATTTTGGTTCATATGCTGGTAGAGGGTGGAGGTGATGGTGGTGGTGGTGGTGGTGGTGGTGGGTTAGTGGCTAGTGCACGCACCGAGTCTTGGAAAGATCTAGAGGTAACCTCTCTTCTTCTTCTTCTTCTTCGTTCGAGGGCTGCAACTCCCACGTTCACTCGTATGTACACGAGTGGGCATTTACGTGTATGACCGTTTTTTTATCCCGCCATGTTGGCAACCATACTCCGTTTTCAGGGATATTCTGTATTCGACTCACGGAAGAGGGTTTTTTGTTTGTTTGTTTATTTGTTTGTTTTGTTGTTTTTTCTCTCTTTTTTGTCAGGGGATCGGTGGTTGGTGGTGGTTTAGATCTGTTTTGTTTGTTTTTGGTGGGGGTTTTTTGTTGTTTTTTTAACTCTGGATGAAATGATGGTTTTGTGGATAACGTACGCTCATTGCTTTAGAAGGTTTAGAGGAATCCTGCGTTCGACTCGTTGGAGTCTTTTCTTTTCTTTTTTACTTTTTTTTTCTCTCTCTGTCTGTCTGTCTCTCTATCTGTCTCTCTGTCTCTGTCTCTGTCTGTCTGTCTGTCTCTCTCTCTATATATATATATATGTACACACACACACACACACACACACACACACACACACACACACACACACACACACGCGCGCACAAAGATAGTGAGAGAAGCATAAAAAGTATATGTATACCTATATACAGGCAATCAGAGGTCCAGAGAAGAATTGAATAATATACATCTCGATCACAACCATCCCATCACATGCCACTTTTTTTCCTTTCTGTGTGTCTCTGTACGTATGTTTGTCTTGAATGTGTGTGTGTGTGTGTGTGTGTGTGTGTGTGTGTGTGTGTGTGTGTGTGTGTGTGTGTGTGTGTGTGTGTGTGTGTGTGTGTGTGTGTGTGTGTGTGTGTGTGTGTGTGTAACATCGATGAAGGTGAGTGTACTTTCTTCCAGCTGTAAGAAATCGATCAGGGCCTCTTTCCGTTCCAAGGGACAATACTCCGTCTGTTGGAAGAGTTACTGTCCCTGCTGTAGGGTCAGAACATCAGTTGTGTGTGTGTGTGTGTGTGTGTGTGTGTGTGTGTGTCGGGGGCGGGCAACAGAGGTCAAAGTCCTATTTTGTTAATGCCAAAATAAACTAACACGTATGCATATGAATTTTTGAACACAACATGTGATGTCATATTTGAGTGAAGATACATAAGCCATCCGAACGTGGTCGTTCGATAGTTCATATGCGCTCTCTCTCTCTCTCTCTCTCTCCCTCTCTCTCTCTGAAAAGATACACACCAAACACGTATTCACACGTGGACAGAAGGACTAACAGAGAGTAAGAAACAGAATGAATGAATGAATGAATAAATCTTTATTTTCCAACGGTGAAGATATTAGCACTTTGGCCGACTTACACATCTGCCGTTGTTCTAAGAGACACACACACATGTACGCATATATATGTAG